>NC_088398.1:42429251-42519251 GCF_034236695.1 Oncorhynchus nerka
TAGCACTGCGACAAATATCATCCATTATTTACGGAAACGGCAGCATTTATCCAATAAATATCCACTTGCATTGAGGCTGAATCATTTATGGTTATATTTCATTTGACTTTAAGAGGTGATTTGCTACGTGGATGGTCCGGCAGACTTCAGTTTGAGAGAGCGATCCAGACGATCCTCTGTATTTCCACAGTTTGTATATGTCTTGCATAGTGAAGAAGGCACACAGCTAAAAGTGCTCTCTGTCAAACTGTCATTCAGATTGAAATTTCCCCAGAGAGCTTGCTCTCTCAGAACGCGTCCCAAATGGCACTCTACTCCCTAAGTAGTCCATAGGGCTCTAGTCAAAAGTAGTGCACTATATAAGGGATAGGGTCACATTTGAGAGGCAAGCTCAGATTGACACAGACAATACATTACTAGCCTGTCTGAGAAGTGATTCAATAATCGAGTTGAGCGTTTTTCAATGGCACTGGCATACATTGACTTCACATTTGACTCTAGGCCATGCAGGCAGATCAGTAGGCAAAAATGTTTGAGAGGAGCGAACAGCTGTCTTCACCAAGAAGCTAATACAAGCCAGTCATTGATCAAACACTGAACCACTGCTGGCAGCCACGCGCACACACTGACTGTTTGATGTAGGGTGCATTCTGCTGGGTGGATGTGCGTGTATATTTGCACGTGCGGGTTTGCGTGTGTGTGTGTATGTGTGTGTGTTTGCGTGAGTGTGTGTGTGTGTGTGTGTTTGAGTTTGAGACAGCCCTGGACTCTCAACAGCCCAGTTCGCCCTCGTTACCCCTATAATATATAAGCATGGGTGTACACCCACCTGTTTGACCTCTGACTGCAGATGGCGGAGCTGCAGACACTCCTGCAGTCTCTTCTGGGTCTGGTCAGCGCTGACGTCCAGCTCATGCTGCTTCTCATGGAGGAACTCCAGCAGCTCCTGGACCTGAGTGGCCAGATCCACCTCTTTCTCCCCAGTCAACTCAATGCCTAGAACACCACACAGGCACGATGGTCATTACGACATGAAATCATACAGTCACAAGTAGTTACATACCATACATGAAGCTATGCATTTGTCCTGTTTTCAGACAAACTGGTTGAAACAATGTTGTCCCCATGTTACTTCCATCAAATAATGAAACGTGATGGTGTTGAATTAACGTGGAAAACTGATATTTATTTTTGTATTTTTTTCACTGAACTTTAAATCCAATGAGATGGTTAGCATTATTGTTGAGAGCCCTACTGGCCCAGGTCAAAAGGTGTACACTATATAGTGAATGGGGTGCCATTTGGAATGCTCACATACAGTTGTGTTTCGCCGTGCAATAGGAGTGACCTCATAAGGTAATATAAACTGTACCACTAGGTGGAGCTCGTGCACTAGTCCTTCTCCAATGAAAACCAGCTAATTTCTCTCCGCCTTGTTCTTTCTCAATGAATGAAATCATCCGACTTAAAAAGACAACACTTCACTTCAATGTCTAATTAAATCATTACTGGGGACTACCCAAAACCACAGGGTTATCAAGTGTATCTGAGGAGACAAGAAAACAGTGAGTGCGTTCCAAATGGCACACTGTGCGCCCTGGTCAAAAGTAGTGCACTTCAAAAGGAATAGGGCGCCATTTAGGACGCAACCACAGTGAGGAGGAGTACCACTCCAAAAAACATCGATACAAATGTCTATACTGTACAGGTTTAAAATGTGACCCTTACACTGGGCTAATTTAATCTTCCAGGGGGAAATATTGTGGAGAGTCCAGCCCACACCTTTGGAGGGCTTAAGTCTCCTTTGCACAGGAACGAGGGGGATGTCACAGACCACACAGTCCACGAAGGGCACACGAGGGTGGCCCAGATTAAGTGCTTTCCCCAGAGTGCCATTTGGGATGCAGCCCAGGCCTAGAATTAAACCCCATGCAGTGCAGTGAAGAGGGTAAGAGGATTGTGCTGAGGGGGAAGGTAAAGCCTTGCTTTTCAAACCTAATTCCTGACTCCTCTCCCTCTCTCCAGATGGTGAACTCCACCGATGTTCAGATAAGACTTCTACTACCCCTCTGCACCTCTACTGCTACCAGCCTCCCTCCATCCCTCACAACCATCAGATCCTTCCACATGAGCCCAAGTCAGGTGGCCGGTGGGTGGACCGCTGCTCTCTCTGAGTTGGCAGGGCAGCAAACCTACCCATTTACTCTCCTGTCCCTCTCTCTTAACCCATTCTACGCCTAGCCCGGTGACATAGCTGTAGCCGTAGACTCTCATGGCAGAACTACACACCATGTGAGTTGCGCGACCTTTACATCATGCGGAACAGACACGTCCAGTGACAAGAGCGTCATTAGGGAGAAAAAGAGATGCAGCTGAGTGTGTGTCCCCCCCATCGCTGCACAATATGAGTGGCTGTCAGTGTTCACCTGAGGCCTGGACCTCCATGATGTACTGGTGCAGGTCCTGTCCCTGCTGCATCACCTCGAAGGTCATGTTGTTCATGGCCAGCTTGCGCTCCGTGTGGCGCTGCAGCCGCTGCTCGGCCAGGGTCAGGTCCTCCGAGTTGAAGTCGTTCACCTGGCGCAGCAGGTCCTCGTTCCACGCGTCCAGCTCCGCCGTCACCTGCAGGGAGAGCAGAGGGCAAAGGTCAGAGGTTAACAATGTCGTTAGTGTTACACCCGGATGGCACACCTGGGGGGGGGGGCGTATGTATCAAGCATCTCAAGAGTACGAGTGCTCAAAGGGGATCAGGTCCCCTTTGTCCATCTAGTCTTATTCGTCGTGTTCTAAAAGGCTAAACTGATCCTAGATCAGCATCCCTACTCTGGGTTGCTTGGTACACTGAGAGTCTTGTCACTAAGTTATTACGTGCAGCTCAGATGATATGGTGAAACAATACCACAGCCAAATCTCTTTCCTTAGGCATACGGTACATTTATAAGAAAAGCTTATAGCTCTCCCCATATTATAGTTCATAATGACACCATTGCATAACCCAATGGTAATTCACAGCACGTCTCAGGTCTAGGACATACTAGGAGAGCAGCACTGCACTGCACGTAGTTATCTATCAAAGTCAACTGACATTAGGTCTCTCCAAGCCTTACGCTACGATCATTAGATTACTGTGTGGCCAGCAAATGGGCACAGTACACAGTAGCCCCCCCCCCACTCCCATCGACCTGCCACCTGAGCCCCCTCTACCCCTCCCCCAGCCGCCTTCTTCCCGCTCACACCTCGATGGTGTACTGCTCAAAGATGCGTAGCTGCAGGAAGATGTCCAGTTTGATTTTCCTCTCGTGGAACAGCTCCTCCATCTGGCCCTGGGCCTCGTCCAGGTGCTGCAGGACACTCTCAATGTGGGCGATGGAGCTGTTGTGGGGCATCTTGTTGGTGGACATTGCAGCGTCCCTGGAGCCCAGGAGGGGGAGGGAGGGAGAGAGAGAGAGAGAGAGAGAGGAGAGAGAGAGAGAGAAAGAGGAGAGAGAGAGAAAGAGGAGAGAGAGAAAGAGAGAGAGAGAGACAGAGAGGAGAGAGAGGAGAGAGAAGAGAGAGAGAGAAAAGAGAAGAGAGAAGAGAGAGAGAAGAGAGAGAGAAGAGAGAGAGAGAGGAGAGAGAGAGAGAAGAGAGAGAGAGAGAAGAGAGAGAGAGAGAGAGAGAAGAGAAAGAGAGAAGAGAGAGAGGAGAGAGAGAGAAGAGAGAGAGAGAAGAGAGAGAGAGAGAGAGGAGAGGAGAGAGAAGAGGAGAGAGAGAGAGAGAGAAACCTGAGCTGTGAGACAGGCAGTAATAAGACCAAGGCTCAAATGGCAACCTATTAACGTCCTCCCTTTATTGCACACTATCTTTGACCAGGGCCCCTAGGACTCTAGTAGTAGTGCCCTATAGAGAATAGCAAAATAGACACAATGGTGGTGTTCTTGTCATGGTGTTAAGTGTTCAATAAGAGAGGTTGTAAAATATGCAATGAACGAGGCAGCTCTATGAAATAGCCTAATTGCCCACACTGTAAGGGCACTGTAGTCCATTCCTGCAGTCAAATGACCTAGTGTCAGAAATACATATATATATTTTTACAGAAACGAAATGACAAAATGTAGACCTACAGTATCTTTGCTAAATACGTTGACTTGAAGCCATTTGCAGTCCACATTGTTCTAAGCGGCTTCAATAGCATTCCCACTGCCGTAGGAGTCAGGACTACTGTAAATTGCATTATGGCTGATCATGGACATGCCAGACATTGTCAATAAACCATATGAAATGAATTCTTGATTAAGGCCTTAAAAGAGAACAAATAATTCTAAAAATTCTAACATTTTTAACAGAACAACAACTTGTTTTAAATAGGCTATGTCACACTTACAGGCACCATCATTTCTCCCCGTGGGCGTATAATATTAAAACAACGCAGATATGGAGGGTTTTACGCACATCCAAACGTTTCACAGTAGCTGGACAGAGATCCAACATAAAGAGAAAGGGAGAATGTCCACTCACCGTTATACTGCTCCCAAATAGACCTGTGCTTTATGAACATAATCAGGAGCCAAACCTTTTATCCACAGTCTTGACTACTTTGCGATTGCATCGGTCAGACAAAAAACGGCCTTAATTGAGAGGAGGGGAGACTATGCTTGGTTTTTAATGAAATAAAACAAAATGGGAATAAAAAAATATATATATATATATGTTTCTAAATACAAAGTATACAGGCACCAACAGCCCATTGGGCTACTCTTGTACCATGCGCGTATAAACGGTGATCGGCACGGCTGGATAGGCTGTGTTCCGCTGTTAAAGTTCATTCCGTAACGTCAGCGCCGTCTGAAATTAGCACTTTGGATCAGGTTTTTTAAGGACACACCTCAAATATGTCCACCCCGACCATCTGAGCTCATATAAGACAGGTAACCTGGTTGTTAGGGCTGGTAAATGCCTGTGCGCCAGTTGTTACACGATGAAATTGCAAACTTAACACCAGCCGAAAAGAAATGGCACTATATCTGACATGGTACAGGTGTCTCATAGTCATATACTTTGGTTTTAAATGACATTTGCCTGTGTGACCCTGATTTAGCCCACTGCTGTAAAAGGCTAACACACCTGCCCCTGGAGTGGATTAGCAATTACAACACCTATCACAATGCAGTATTGAACTTCGAGTGCTTCCCAAATGGCACCCTATAGGATGGGACACAGCCTTATAGTACAGCAATCTAGATCTGTTCTCGGACACTTGACACTCTCTCCCACACATGGGACTGTGGCCCATAAAACAAGCGAGTGTGTTTTGTCGACTGCAGTGAAATGGCATCATCGTTTCCATCGCTCTTGACAGTACACTCTTAGACAAAAAATGTGCTAGGAGAACCATTTGAAGAACCCATTTTGGTTCCAGGTAGAATCCCTTTGAGTTCCATTTAGAACCTTTTCCACAAGAGGGTTCTACATGGACTGAAAATAGTTCTACCTGGAACCAAAAAGGGTTCTCCTATGGGGACAGCCAAATGACCCTTTTGGAACCCTTTTTTCTAAGAGTGTACAGTATAAATCGTCTCAGAGTAGGAGTGCCGATCTAGGATCAAGTCCTCCCCGTCCGTGTAATTTTATTCATAATGATCTAATAGGCAAAACTGATCCTAGATCAGCCCGTATTTCTCCCCACTGTCCCCTGGTGGAGGCCTCTGTAGCAACACCCCGGGGTGAAGTTTCCCCTAGGTTCAGATCTAGGATCAGCTTCCCCCATTCCTAACCTTATCCCTTAGTGGGGGAAATGTAAAACTGACTCCAGATCAGCATATAGGGGCAACTTCACCCTAAATGTAGCACATACAGCACTGACCTGAGCTGCTGGATGAGGTCCTCTCCCTCCTTGATGACGTTAAGCGTAGCCTCCAGGGTGGCCGTCTGCTGCTGCTGGAACTGCTTGATGAGCTCCTGGACCGACTCCACTGAGTCTGAACACACCTCCTCCAACAGCTCCTTCTGCAGGTCCTCCATCCACGTCCACAGCTGGAGGGAGAGAGAGAGAGGGAGGGAAGGATGACGGGAGGAAAGAAGGGAGGGTGAGAGAGAGAGAGTGAAGGAAGGAAGGAAGGCGGGAGGAAAGAAGGATGATGGGAGGGTGAGAGTTAGAGAGAGAGAGGGAAGGAAGGAAGGAAGGAAGGAAGGAAGGAAGGAAGGAAGGAAGGAAGGAAGGAAGGAAGGAAGGAAGGAAGGAAGGAAGGAAGGAAGGAAGGAAGGAAGGAAGGAAGGAAGGAAGGAAGGAAGGAAGGATGAAAGAGAGAGAGAGACGTTACAACAGAACTCAACATAACTCACACCCTGAGGGTCAGACTGTAAAGGACACAATGGGTGAAACTTTAAGCAGCAATAGTTGTCTAACAGCAATGCACTGACTTAGTAAAATAGACAGTAACTTTTCAGTTTGGCTTCATATGTATAATACGTACGCAGGACGAGTACTCAACACATACTGTATCTCTCTTTTAGACTAATTGTTTGACAACGGGGAAGAAATAAATCCATTTCCTTTTCCATCTCCACAATTAGAGAACTGCTCTCAAAACTCACCGAAAATAGATGCCCATTTCTCAAACTACACTGCTTATTTATTTATTTTTTAAATCACAGAAAAAAAGATGAACTTGCACTTTAATATTTCAATGAGGGAACAGGAGCTTGAATATACAATTACACACAGCACCTGAAGCATAATCCGAGTAAATTGGCAGGAGACGTTTGGTTGTGTTGAGGGGGGAATGAATCGCAAAGTTCAGCACCTGCTTCATCATCATTTCAGTATCAGCACACGCTAGCTTGGCAAGATTGTTGTCCCAAATGGCCTATTCCTTATATAAAGTGAACTACTTTTTACCAGGGCCCATATAGGGAATAGGGTCGTCATTTGGGATGCAGACTTCCTCACTGTTCGCAGTCAGCTCAAGCTCTACTGAGATGCAGACTTCCTCACTGTTCGCAGTCAGCTCAAGCTCTACTGAGATGCAGACTTCCTCACTGTTCGCAGTCAGCTCAAGTTCTACTGAGATGCAGACTTCCTCACTGTTCGCAGTCAGCTCAAGCTCTACTGAGATGCAGACTTCCTCACTGTTCGCAGTCAGCTCCAGCTCTACTGAGATGCAGACTTCCTCACTGTTCGCAGTCAGCTCAAGCTCTACTGAGATGCAGACTTCCTCACTGTTCGCAGTCAGCTCAAGCTCTACTGAGATGCAGACTTCCTCACTGTTCGCAGTCAGCTCAAGTTCTACTGAGATGCAGACTTCCTCACTGTTCGCAGTCAGCTCAAGCTCTACTGAGATGCAGACTTCCTCACTGTTCGCAGTCAGCTCAAGTTCTACTGAGATGCAGACTTCCTCACTGTTCGCAGTCAGCTCAAGCTCTACTGAGATGCAGACTTCCTCACTGTTCGCAGTCAGCTCAAGTTCTACTGAGATGCAGACTTCCTCACTGTTCGCAGTCAGCTCAAGTTCTACTGAGATGCACTGTTGAGGTTTTTCCTATTTACATTAAAAAAAAGGAACTTGCTGGACATAGATTTGGCCTGCTAGGCTTGCTGGTCCTCAAAGCGTAGTCATAGGACATTATGGTAAAAGCAACGCTGCTCTGCCCTTCTCACTCTCTCCGGGTGCAGTGTGTGTGCGAAATGAGTTACTCTCATAACAGTTCATCTAGCATGAAGAGTTTAGTTATTTTAGCCATGACAATAACAGCACTTTGCCCCGAATGCACCAAGCCATAAAACGATGCCTGCTGAGTGTTCCTCCACAGACAATCATTGGAAGACGGAAATGAGTCAAGATGGTGAGCACCACAAGTGGATGCTCAAGTGTTGTTTGCAACACTGCAATGAGGTCGACAACACAGGCGTAGCCTAATCATTGAACCAGATAAGTACAACGGCAAGATCTAGCATGACGCAACTCATGGACACTAACAGATACATTGTATTCCAGGAACCACATTCCTAAAAGAATGGAACGCACAAAAAAAACACAAAAAAAACACGCCTCACGATACTAACGTCATCACCTCCCTCCAGTGAGACACTGTACTCCATCCCAAATGGCACCCTATTCCCTTTATAGTGCACTAATTCTGACCGGGGCCCTATCCACAGTCCTATAGGGCTCTGGTCAAAGGTAGCACGCTTATATAGGGATATCGGGTGCCATTTTGGGACACAGGCGCTGTCATCATTTCCACTCGAACCTGTACATTGGCTCACTTCACTCATGACTGTGACTATACACACATACAGAGGGGATTATCTGTGTCTTTTGAAGGGGTTAAAAAATAATGAATAAAGCAGAGAGTGGCGTTGCCATCTTGGTGGTTCCCATGGTAACTGCTCCCCATGACTGATCTAAACTCGCTCAGAATTAAACATGCTTCTCTGTGTGACTCCTGCTTCAGCTAATGGATCCGGGCTGTGTTGCGCTGCACTGGGCATGGCCAGCACCACACAGCTACCACACATTTACAGATTTCACCACGAACCTGAATTAGGATTAGACATAGGATTAGGGTGAAATAGGTTGTGCGTACTATTTGTAATCCCAGGTTTGTAATACTGTAATAGAATATACTGTAGAAGCACACACGTCACACTTGCACACAGATTTCACCATGAACCAGAATTAAGACATGGGATTGGGGTGAAATAGGTTGTGCATAATAGTTGTAATCCTGGGTAAATGCTCCAGTCAGAAGACACTTAGAGCATTCTCTGAGAGCATATCAATACTCTATGTCTCATGTGGAGTCCATAGTGAAGTATCCTCCTCCTTCATTTAGTGTGCATCCCAAATGGCACATATTCCCTCTATAGGGCACCGCAATACGTTTGACCAGGGCTCATGGGGAATAGGCTGCCATTTGGGACACGGAGCGAGAGTGCCAACATCAAGCAGCCTAAACGAACACATGAATGAGCCGTTTGGACCCCTTATGGGCTCTGGTCAAAAGTAGTCAAAAGTAGGGTGCCGTTTGGGAAAAGCCTTGTCCCAGCCATCTCTCGTAATATTGCCCTGAGTGAACATGTGGCAAACACACCGAGCCTTTCCAACAGTTCCTCTGTGTGATAAATCACGGCTCTGATTGCTTTCCTCGTCTGTTTGACGGCACAGTCTGACCGAGCACTCAACGGGAGAGTCCCAAATGGCACCCTAGCCCTGTAAAGTGCACTTCGTTTGACCAGAGCCCATGGTATGGAAAGTGGTCAAAAGTAGTGCCCTATAAAGGGAAATAGGGCACCACTTGGGATGCGGCCCATGTCTCCATGTAGACCCCTGTCCAGAATGCAAATGAGTATCTTTCAGCTCACACAGCACAGCAGCCTAAAACCTTGTTTCTTTTAGCTAATTGCTGCTTTCTGTTAGTCTGGTAGAAAGTATATTAAATGTCAATCGATATAGAGAGAAAACCATAAGCGCGAGCAGAAGGCGGAGGCAGCCGAGGAGAAAGCAGATGAGGGAAATGATAAAGATGCATACATTACGGTGGAGTGATTACCCCTCCGTAAATCAAAAATTGCTCGGCGGAGCGCATCGTTTTCTTTTACGTGAGCGGAGGAAAACACAAACAACAAAACCTCCCCCTGGCAGTGAACACCACATCAGGCGAGTAACACTAAGTTGAAAGTTGTCAGTAATTGTCCGTTCAGCCGGTGTTGACAGGGATTTGGTGGCATTAGTGATGCATCTGATGCAGTGAGCGTGCCCTCAGTAAACTGCCTATTTCGTGTCATTAGGCTTTTAAAAAGCAATGCCATCTCCGTAGACCACTACTACTGACACCGCCCTATGAAGTGAGCGTCCCAAATGACACCCTATTCGCTATGCAGTGCACTACTTTTGACCAGGGCACATAGTCACCCATTGGGCTCAGGTCAAAGGTAGTGCACTTCATAGGAAAAAGGGGGATGAGATGCTATTGGAATGCTCTTGGTCTCTAAATCAATAAGGGATGTGGCCTTGGCTTTCAGGATAACAATCAGACCCTAGGAGTCTTATCTCAGGCCAATCTAAGCACAGGTTGGTGTACGTCTTCAGGCCAAACTTTCAGAGCCTCTGAAAAGCCCAAAATGTAAACTATTAAAGAAAGACTTGAGTTTCGGTTCTGTCAGAGTCCAACCACATTTCCTGGTCTGGTCTACGTCTCAAATGGCACCCTATTCCCTACATAGTGCACTCGTAGAACAATTGGCGCTATCTAGGACCTTAAGGTGTTCTTCGGCTGTCCCCACAGGAGAAGCCTTTGAAGAACCCGTTTTTGGTTCAAGGTTGAATCTATTTGTGTTCCACGTAGAACCCTTTCCGCAGAGGGTTCTACGCCGAACTCAAAAGGGCTCTACCTGGAACCAAAAAAGGGTTCTCCTATGGGGACAGTCGAAGAACCTTTTTGGAACCCTTTTTGTACGAGTGTGGTGCCTTATATAGGGGATAGGGGTGCCACGTAAGACGCAGCCCGTCATCCATAAGCAATCTACCATAATGCATCATGTCGACAGGAGCAAGCCAGTCAGAAGGTAAGCTGCTCCTCTGCTCCGAACACAGTGAATAACATAAATCGGCTTTCTGAAAAGACTGCAGAGTGGGCTGTTGGAGAGGGTACAAGGTGTAGACTTAAAAATGGTAGCAAACACTTTAATATCAGCCGTATATACTGTATACGCCCCATACAATGTGCGATTTTCAAATCATTGCCATTTTCCTTTTCTCAGTCTGATATTCCGCTAAGATACTTCCCACAATCACTCTGCCTAGTCACTCTCTGCACTGCGTGGAGCGGCTGCGACTCCAAAAACCCACACTCCCACTGCTTCTCATAGATCACTGGGACTGGCTCACGAATGATGTGTGTGTGTGTGTGTGTGTGTGTGTGTGTGTGTGTGTGTGTGTGTGTGTGTAGGTGTGTGTGTGTATGTGTGTGTGTGTGTGTGTGTGTGTGTGTGTGTGTGAGTGTAGGTGTGTGTGTGTATGTGTGTGTGTGTGTGTGTGTGTGTAGGTGTGTGTGTGTGTGTATGTGTATGTGTGTATGTGTATGTGTATGTGTGTGTGTGTGTGTGTGTGTGTGTGTGTGTGTGTGTGTGTGTGTGTGTGTGTGTGTGTGTGTGTGTGTGTGTGTGTGTGTGTGTGTGTGTGTGTGTGTGTGTGTGTGTGTGTGTGTGTGTGTGTGTGTGTGTGTGTGTGTATGTGTGTGTGTGTGTAGCTGATGAATGATGGCTCCATTAGGAGAGCTGAACCAAACAAATGCCCTCCACGCTGCTCCAGAGGTTCCACAGGTGAATCGTGGTACTCCGCAGCGCAGGATAATGACTCTGGCTCGTAGGTTGGTCAGGAAAATCAGAAGACCACAACAAGCAGTGGTCACCCAGCCCAGCGTACACAGGCCTTTTATGTCTTCCTCCTGTCCCAGTGCTCAAAGATGTGCCGCATTAAGGGGAAAGACAATGGTACCGTATTACTTTACAGAGCACTAATTCTGACCAGGGCCCATTGGGATTATAGTGCACTACTTTTGACCAGGGCCCATAGGGTTTATAGTGCACTACTTTTGACCAGGGCCCATGGGGTTTATAGTGCACTACTTTTGACCAGGGCCCATAGGGTTTATAATGCACTACTTTTAACCAGGGCCCATAGGGTTTATAGTGCACTACTTTAGACCAGGGCCCATAGGGTTTATAGTGCACTACTTTTGACCAGGGCCAATAGGGTTTATAGTGCACTACTTTTGACCAGGACCAGTAGGGTTCGGGTCGAAAGTAGTACACTACACGCTGATGAGCTGCTAGGGGATGAGGGGGAGAGAGAGAGAGAGAGAGAGAGACAGAGAGAGAGAGAGAGAGAGAGAGAGAGAGAGATTTAGACCCAACCAAATCGTGAGAAAACAAAAAGATGATTACTTGACACATTGGTAAGAATTAACAAAAAAACTGAGCAAACTAGAATGCTATTTGGCCCTACACAGAGAGTACACAGTTGCAGAATACCTGACCACTGTGACTGACCCAAATTTAAGGAAAGCTTTGACTATGTACAGACTCAGTGAGCATAGCCTTGTTATTGAGAAAGGCCGCCGCAGGCAGACCTGGCTCTCAAGAGAAGACAGGCTATGTGCACACTGCCCACAAAATGAGGTGGAAACTGAGCTGCACTTCCTAACCTCCTGTCAAATGTACAACCATATTAGAGACATATATTTCCCTCAGATTATACAGATCCACAAAGAATTTGAAAACAGACTAGATTTAGATAAACTCCCATATCTACTGGGTGAAATACCACAGTGTGCCATCACAGCAGCAAGATGTGTGACCTGTTGCCACAAGAAAAGGGCAACCAGTGAAGAACAAACACCACTGTAAATACAACCCATACTTGTGTTTATTTATGTTCCCTTTTGTACTTTAACCATTTGCACAGAGTTACAACACTTTAAATAGACATAATATGACATTTGTAATGTCTTTATTCTTTTGGAACTTCTGTGAGTGCAATGTTTACTGTTCATTTCTGTTGTTACTTTCAGTTTTGTATATTATCTACTTCACTTGCTTTGGCAATGTTAATATATGTTTCCCATGCCAATAAAGCCTATTTAATTGAATTGAGAGAGAGCTAGAGCTGTGAACTTGTGAACATCACAAAATCGGGTTAAAAGTCCAAAATAACAGTTGGACACTGATTTTTAAAGAGTTTAAGATTAGATGGTGGTAGGTCTGTGAAGTAGCCCTCACACAGACAGAATGTCCATCCCTATTAGCAACCTTTTGCAACTATATAGGGAATAGGGTGCCCAGGCTGGTCACTCACATATGGCATGGATCAGGCTGCACTAACTAGAGAGAAGACTCTCTGCATACCTCAGTAATCTGGGTGCGATCCTCTGTAAACGGCTGGTATGAATGCCCCGTCTGTCGGCAGCGATCAGCAACACTCGGAGACGGGCATCTTGAGGCTGCATAAGCCAAGCCAACCCCCGAGTCTCAACCCTGTGCCAAGTTACTGCTCTCCAGGACAGGGAGCGTGAACCATCATATGCAGGTCAGGGTTCAAAGGTCTTACCTCCTTGGTGTGGGTGTGGAAGGAGACCGACATGTCCAGCAGCAGTTTCCTCTGTTCCACCCGCCGGACAAAGTCTTGGATCCTGACCTCCAGGTGTCGCGCTGCTTTGTAGATCTCCTCCGGGTCACATTCCCAGTCTGGGCCAGCTGCTCGGCCGCCTCCAGGAGCTTGTCTGCGTTGGTGTAGGTGTTCTGGTACCCAGGGGAGACAAAAGGGCAGCTCAATTAGATGACCGCAAACACAAGTGGGTAGAGAACTGGGTCTGCAAGGTGCACTCTACAGGATCTTACCGGCTGCAACTCTGGGGTCTCCAAGTTCATTGACAATTGTGTCTGTCTGCACTCTGTCTCTGCATGCTTTGCCTGACTACTGCACTCCTGTATCTCTCTCCTCCACCGCCACAGACAGGCAAGACCTCTCTCTCCGATGGGCGCCTCCACTACTAAATTGCCCCAAAACTCTGCAGAGTGGCAGGGTAAATCCTTGGCTATCCAGATGTGGTAATCCTACAGTTTGGCAAGTGTTGTCTCTGGATCAACACGGCAGTGGGGACTAAGTCCGTAGAGTATCAGCCATCAGGGCAGGACAGATTAATGCCTGGCTAGCATGTAGCGTGTAACAAGTAGAAGCGTGGTGATCTGACTAGGATGGGATGACCCAAAGGCTCGGGAACTGGTCACCTACTGTAAGGTTGTGGCACATTCACTGGGTGCATATGGCTCTGGTAAAAGGTAGTGCACTAGAAAGGCAGTAGGGTGCCATTTGGGATGCATTCTGGGCCTTTTAGGAATAAAGATGCCATACTGGAGAAGATTTAACACTGTGGGCCTCATCATAATCACAGTCATGTAATTCAAATCCTATCTCTCCCTACCTACTGTGTCTGTCTGGCACTGAAGTCCAAACAAGGCTCATTTTCGATTATCCAAAGTGTGGCTCCCCGGTGATGTGGGCGGGGAAAGCCACTGTTTGGAGTGTCAGCCACGCCCCACAACCAGCATTGTAGGCTGCAGCAAGCTAGGCTGCAGGGCTCGGCCCACACCTGAGGCCACTCGGCCTCATTAGGCTGCAACACAGTCTGGAGAAATTCAAGGGCCTGCTTTAGTTCAGCAAGGGGGAGCTCCTGGCTGGACGCTGGAGGCTGAGCTCTAAAGACATTTGTTTGAAGCCCTGGAGTGAACAGGCTACAAGTGAAGCTGGTAGCAGCCCAGCAAGTTTTCTTTAAAGTTAAGGCTAACTCTAGGTTCAGTTAAAACCTCTACAAGATCGGTGGCCCGACCTCGGGACGGTTGAGCTAACGTAGGCTAATGCGATTAGCATGAGGATGTAAGTAACAAGAACATTTCCCAGGACATAGACATATCTGATATTGGCACAAATCTAAAATTTTTGATAATCTAACTGCAGTAAACCAATTAGGTACATTTGGGCAGTCTTGATACAACATTTTGAACAGAAATGCAATGGTTCATTGGATCAGTCTAAAACTTTGCACATACACTGCTACCATCTAGTGGCCAAAATCCAAATTGCACCTGGGATGGAATAACACATTATGGCCTTTCTCTTGCATTTGAAAGATGATGGTACAAAAAACAAAAACAAAAACGGTCGTTTTTTTCTTTGTATTATCTTTTACCAGATCTAATGTGTTATATTCTCCTACATTCATTTCACGTTTTCAAATGGTATTAAGAATATGCATATCCTTACTTCAGGTCCTCAGCTACAGGCAATTAGATTTGGGTATGTCATTTTTGGGGCGGAAATTGAAAAAAAGGGTCTGATCCTGAAGAGGTTTTAAGGAGAGTGGGATGGTGTTTTGTTTTCCATTCATGTTTGAGAAGCAGCTTTGTGAACCTTTTATTTTGACTAAATATGCCAGCCTAGCCTAGTTTAGGCTGTGCCCCAGAAGCATTGGGCTTCTGTCATTGTTCCTCCTTGATGCCTTCCTACCAGCCACCTACCAGTCACACCTACCAGTCACACCTATCAGTCACACCTATCAGTCACACCTACCAGTCACACCAACCAGTCACACCAGCCAGTCACACCTACCGAGTCGTTACAACTAACAAATAATTCTGAAGCGGTCATATTTTTTTTTTTACCCCCTTCAAAATATCTTAATCCGTCTTTTTTTTTTCTCCCAAATAAACTGGACAAGGTTTAATAGCGGCTGCTGACATGTAAACATTTGAACTCCATGCTTTGATCGACCGTAAAACGAAGATTCAAAATGGGTTTCTCTGTGTGACTTAATGCATGCAGTGGAGGTGGATATATTTGCCTGTACTGTCAGGTTGATGTGAGTATTGTAGATCAGAATATCCCTCCCTCGCTCCTAGGATGCCTATAACAGGTGTACACCCACGGATCCCTTCTCTGTGTCACATTGGCAGTAGCTGTGGCCCAAATCTCATTTATTCATAGTGAATAGAGAGGACCAGCTTACTATAAGGGGGTACAATGGAGGGTCAATTCAAAGGACATGGATACAGTAAGCAGTTAGAGGGCTCTTGTGTACTTACCTACTGATGTGGAGTAAAGGCTGTATTAAAACCCACACATCTACATTTTCAATAGTACACGCAAAATCCAGAACAGCTACGCCTTAGATCACTGGTTAAAAACCTTCTCCGTGTCAATTCCCTATCACTCGACCACTCCTCCCACACCATTAGACATAGCCTGCGTCCCAAATGGCGCACCATTCCTAGGGCACTATGTAGGGGGGATTGGGTGGCATTTGGGACACGACCCAGGCCAGGCAGCACATAGCTTACATCGGTTCAGGAAAACTCCTCCCATTTTGTCCTTTCGTATTATCTTATCCCTCCAGAGCGGTGCAGTCAATAACGCCATTCAGGCTTTCCCTTCGCAGATATGGCTGGGCTGAGCTGGAGTTGTCTCTCTTCTTCCCTTGTCTTTTTTTAACACTGCCAGATTCCCTCCGTATCGCTTTTATTCAATCTGTTCCACGCGCAGCACTTTTATGGGCTTGTTAACCAGATGCCAGAAACAAAAGCTTTGTGCCTCTCTCTCTCTCTCTCTCTTCCCATTAAGAAGTGCTCAGCCTAAACAAAATCCCCCACTGCATGTTTTGTAGGCAGAATACATCTGAGGCTAGTCATTAGAGAGCTGCACTGTTTGTGCCATTCGGGCTATTTGGGGGGGGGGTTCCATCTACAATGGCAGATTGAATCGGAGCACAACCTCTCTGAATAATTAACTGATGTCATTTCAATGTGGTGTCATTAGGATTTTTCAACATCCTTCTCTTTTGATGTTTTATTCGCTCTAAACTGCTGAATGAGTTATTATAATGAAGATCAATTAAAGGCTTTGAGTTCGTGCGTGCATCTGCGTATGTTTGCGTGTGAACTTATGTGGGCGTATGTGTCTAGCCATGTCTGACCCCCCCCCCCCCCCCACCAATAAAAAAAATGTTGGTTTGACTTTGGTTTCAATCTCCTTTGATGAGGTATCTTGGGGAGATGATGGTGCCATATGTACATGTCTTAATGAGCTCAAATTTCAAATATTCCAATATGAAGTGATTTATTTGATTCATTAAGCAATTTGATCCATCCTTCAGGAGTAGGGGGGAATTAAAGATCCTCATCTCGTACACTTTTCCCCAGAGAGATGTACGTGATTAGAAAATAGGGTAAATAATGTTCAGGCCTCTCAGACTGTCCTAATCTGCACCCTATTCCCTGGTGCACTACTTTTGACCAAAGCCCTATGGGACCTGATGAAAAGTAGCGCACTATATAGGGAACAGCGTGCCATTTGGGACACACCGGCAGACCTCTGCTTGCCCTGAAGACAGACACGTTGTCCATCATCAGGAGGGGCGAAAACGTTGTCGTAAATCCAGGATTGCACATCCATTGAGCATCAAAAGCCATCCCCCTTAATGCTGGTGTTATCACTAGTCACGGCTCATGCTGCTACCATTACACTCAGGAGGTTAGCAAAGCGGAAGAAATGGGACTGGAAATTATTTTATTTACTGGACATCTTATGTTGCCGGGTACATTTCTTATGTTGCCGGGTACATTTCTTATGTTGCCGGGTACATTTCTTATGTTGCCGGGTACATGTCTTATGTTGCCGGGTACATTTCTTATGTTGCCGGGTAGCTGGATAATATCAGATACTCCCTGCATCCCAAATGGCACCCTATTCCCAACATAGTGCGCTATTTTTTGACCAGAGCCCTATGGCCCCTAGTCAAAAGTACTGCACTAAGGAATAGGTTGCCAGGTGTGACGCAGGCGCTATCTACTCGTGCACTACTTGTGACCTATAGTCATATAGCCTATTAAAGCAGAACATCTTACTTTGTGCAGTTTGTCTGTGTGATGAAATTAGAAAAGTGTATTTCCACAGTGGACTGGTTCCAGCTTGTTCTTGCTTGGTCTAAGTCTTCTGGCCTCTTTTCTCTTATGGACTGCAGCTACAACGGGCTGCAAAAACCAAGCCCGCATGCCAAGCCCATAAAAAAACACACTAAAGCTAAAATGACTAAGTTCTCTTAAACGCCTGAATGTATTTCTCATTGCACACTCATTTTCTGTCACTTGTCAATCACAACTAACCACGGAAAACCGTAACATTCCGATATTTGGAGTTCAAAGCTAGTCCTTAATTGAAACAATAAAAAAAAAAAGGGTGTCTCTTAAAGCCAAGGGACGGACGGGGCTGGAAAAATGAAAACACTCTCAAATTCGTAGACAGAGATATGGATGCAAAGAATGGCCATCCATGATATGAAATGTACAGTTTTAACCCTGTTTTTAGGCTATACTGTGATCGTTTACATTTAGGATTGTTTACAAACATTGGTGTAAAACAAAAGTATATTTTGGGTCCTGATTGGACACGGCAGTTGAACGAAGAGCACGAGACATGCATAAGTTCTACTCTTCAACGATCAATGGGTATACAGTATATGATTCATTTAGAAGTCCAAAAAATGGATTTATCAACAAAGGATTCTAGCTTTAATTGACATCCTCACTGAATAACAGCCGAACTTGCGTCAAAACAATACAAATCTGCCATCTGTGAATTGCATTTGAACACTAGGACGGTAGTGATAGGAAGCTTTAAAAGGACAATAGAACCATAAGTCATTTGGTTGTAACAATGTGTCAGTGTTCAGTTTATTGACCATGTCTTCTCTTGGAACAGTGTTCAGTTTATTGACCATGTCTTCTCTTGGAACAGTGTTCAGTTTATTGACCATGTCTTCTCTTGGAACAGTGTTCAGTTTATTGACCATGTCTTCTCTTGGAACAGTGTTCAGTTTATTGACCATGTCTTCTCTTGGAACAGTGTTCAGTTTATTGACCATGTCTTCTCTTGGAACAGTGTTCAGTTTATTGACCATGTCTTCTCTTGGAACAGTGTTCAGTGGTCTGCCCTTTCACTGACACCTCAGCACTTTGACATTAGACAGAATAGCATAACAGCCTACAGAGTTCAAATCCAGTACAATGCTGCGGTTCAAATGTAGTATAATACTGCAGAAAATGCAGCCTTTGTCGACATTGTAGCATAGATGAGGCAATTCAACCTCAAAATGACATCCACAATGCCTGAGGAAGTTGCCCCTGAACTCTGATCTGGGGTCAGTTGAACATTTTCCCCACTAATGGTTAAGGTTAGGTTTGGGGGTGGGGACGCTGATCCTTGATCAGATACTCCACCTCAGCAATGTAAGGAGGAGATTCACATGATTCAGGGCATGACCAATGACACACTATTAGCAAGGCCGCAAACATTTTCTCATTGGCCCAAATAGTTGAACTCTCACCTGTGCCACCTCCTCAAAATCGTCGTGGCGTTTCTGCAGTGCCCTGGCGCGGTGGAGGGACTTGCCCACGCCCGTGTGTTTGCTAAGGAAGGCCTCTCCATGGTTCTCTATCCAGTCCATCACCTGCACAAGTGACACAGAGAAAGACACTCATGTTAACCAGTGTTCTGTTCAGTGCATGTTACTGCACTCCCCCCTGCCTCCTAAGTAGACAGACAAATGCACATTCACCAGTTTTCAGCCCAGGTTACCCCCCCCCCCCCCCCCCCCGACTACAAAGGAGTCAGACACATGTGTGGGCTTCAGGGCCAGGAATCTGTCACCACTGTCACTTTGTCACCCTATATCAGGCCAGCAGTCCATCTTCAAGGAGAAAGAAGAGGAGGTTTTGTGAATTCCGATTTTATCCAAACCTTGGAGGAAAGACGAGGTCGTGAGCCTCGGAAATATTGTCTAGCTTCCTTCTCTCCTTTTGCTAGGCTTTTACTTACTTAGACTGGGAATACATGATTTCATCTTGACAGCATTCAAAGAGAAAGTAGCCAAATGTGCAGTGCGAAAGGTAGCCAAAAAGTGCAGTGAACTTTGCATAACTCCACTCTAGAGTCCCATTGCGTGACTGTACATTGTTGGCGGAATAGCCAGTACGGCAGAATTTACCGTACTAAATGGTAATGAATAGACGAGAGGTCATAAGATGAGATCATCTGTGTGGCTTTGTAAACAGCGTCTGGCTGAAACAGAGCCGAGCGGCACCCTGTGGCAGTGACTTTCACCATTCCCTGGCAAACATCAGCTCAAACACTATTTGAAATATTTTCAAATACTTTCTCTGTGCTTGCCTGGCGAGATGGAACCAACAGAATGCTCCCAAAACTGTAAACCCCGCCAATCTGGCACTCTAGGCAGGCTCGTATTCAAATAGTATTTGAACCCTGGTCAGTCTTTTGTTCTCTTCCTAATAACTCTCTCTACGGTCACTTCAAGGAATGGAAAACCAAAGCTTGCCTGTCCTGCCCCACTTCATTTATCTTGTTGTCCTCAAGTGTAGCCTCCCTGTCCTGATCGTGTTTGCTTGCCTGCGTGTGTGTATAGTAGGGAGGGGTCATCTGCTTGCATGTTGGTGTGTGTATGTGTGTGTGTGTGTGTGTGTGTGTGTGTGTGTGTGTGTGTGTGTGTATAGTAGGAGATGGGAGGGGTCCTTGGCTTGCGTGTGTGTATAGTAGGGAGGGGTCATCTGCTTGCATGTTGGTGTGTGTATGTGTGTGTGTGTGTGTGTGTGTGTGTGTGTATAGTAGGAGATGGGAGGGGTCCTTGGCTTGCGTGTGTGCGTACAGGAATGTTTAATAAACATGTCAGTGGGTGAGCAGACAACTCTTGTTTCGCCCTGGCTGATTAGAGTTGCGGCATCCACAGGAACAAGCAGGAGTCTAAAACTACCTGGCTGGCTGGCTCGCACAAACACGGGAAGGGCTGAGAATAGAAGAGATATTTGCTGGGGATGATATTAGCTGTCTGAGGATCCCATGCCTCGGACGGGAGTGCCACTTCTGGATCCTATGTCTGCATCCCAAATGACACCCTATTCCCTAGATGTAGTGCACTACTTTTGACGAGGGCCCACATGGCTCTAGTCAAAATTAGTGCACTATGTAGGAATTAGGGTGCCATTTTGGATGCAGGCTATCAGTCTAGTGATGTCTCAGCAGTTACTCGACACCACAATGTTATTCTAGCCATGATGTTGAGGAAGTGGGCTGGAAATATTGGATTCAGTATAACGTGGTTTCAGCTCCATAAATGAGGGCTCTGGTAAAAGTAGTGCGCTACAGTATATATGGAACAGGGTGTCATTTAGCACACAGCCTGTGTTTGTGATGCTGCAGGAACCTCCAGATTACTGACAACTCAGAGATGTTTCCTGGAAAAGTACAGTTCATGATACGCCAGAATACAGGCGCATTAAAACAAAACATGGCCTGGACAAAACCATCAAAGAAAACAGAGGAAGCATGAAAAACAGCAAGCAAAACTGGAGGCCCATGGGAAAGAGGAGCACTTTGTGTGAACATTGTGGTGCTTAATGTAATCTCGGTCTAAATCTGTTAAAAATTACAGGCATTTACATATGATCCAAGCCCCTAAGGAGGCATTTGAAAAATGTACGGAGGAGGATGCCAAAAGTGCTTTTGTTTTCACAGGTTTATTATTTTGACAGTGTATAAGTGAAAGCTGTCCTGGTCACACTATTTGGATAGCCCGGCTAGTCCATCTGTAGATACACTACAGATGGTCATACTATCAACAAACTATCTGCTAATAAGCAACTGCTTGCTAAGGTTAAGGTCAGGTTTAGAATAAGGGGTTAGGGTTAAGGCACACCGGGCACCAGGGTAAAGTGACTAAAAGGGCAGTTGAAATAGGCAAGGGGGGCAAATATTTTGGTGTGGGGTTTTGCATTGTAATTATATTGAATTCTGCTTATATCACACTATACCACAATGAACCTAGCGTTCGAATGCAGAGAATCTGAGACCATTGAGTGCTTTTGAAGTGACAGGTTGGTGCCAAATCTGTAGCCCATCTCCTTTGTGCCGTATCAGCGTAAAATAGGAATCTTCTAGCAGGCGTAAGGACGAAGACTCAGCAGGAGGCAAGGGGGTAGCGGTGCAAACGAGTGCTGGATTTATTTACACAGCGCTGGCGTTTGAAAGATGACGGTGATATTTACAAATCTATATATTTACAAAAGGTCTGACTTCAAAATGTCAGCATTCAAAAGAAAAAGCCTCTCATCAGGCAAAACCGTTCTTAATAACCAATAAAGCACAGGTGGGATCATTCAGGCTCAGATACAGCCTCCTCTTGAGTTACCCAAAAGTAAACTAACTAGAACATCCCCAAACAGGCACTTAATTCATTTGACCACACTTCTTCTTGGCGCGCAGGCCAGGTACAGTGCCTTGCGAAAGTATTTGGCCCCCTTGAACTTTGCGACCTTTTGCCACATTTCAGGCTTCAAACATAAAGATATAAAACTGTATTTTTTTGTGAAGAATCAACAAGTGGGACACAATCATGAAGTGGAACGACATTTATTGGATATTTCAAACTTTTTTAACAAATCAAAAACTGAAAATTATTCAGCCCCCTTAAGTTAATACTTTGTAGCGCCACCTTTTGCTGCGATTACAGCTGTAAGTCGCTTGGGGTATGTTTTGCACATCGAGAGACTGAATTTTTTTCCCATTCCTCCTTGAAAAACAGCTCGAGCTCAGTGAGGTTGGATGGAGAGCATTTGTGAACAGCAGTTTTCAGTTCTTTCCACAGATTCTCGATTGGATTCAGGTCTTGGCCATTCTAACACCTGGATATGTTTATTTTTGAACCATTCCATTGTAGATTTTGCTTTATTTTTTGGATCATTGTCTTGTTGGAAGACAAATCTCCGTCCCAGTCTCAGGACTTTTGCAGACTCAATCAGGTTTTCTTCCAGAATGGTTCTGTATTTGGCTCCATCCATCTTCCCATCAATTTTAACCATCTTCCCTGTCCCTGCTGAAGAAAAGCAGGCCCAAACCATGATGCTGCCACCACCATGTTTGACAGTGGGGATGATGTGTTCAGGGTGATGAGCTGTGTTGCTTTTACGGCAAACATATAACGTTTTGCATTGTTGCCAAAAACTTGAATTTTGGTTTCATCTGACCAGAGCACCTTCTTCCACATGTTTGGTGTGTCTCCCAGGTGGCTTGTGGCAAACTTTAAACAACACTTTTTATGGATATCTTTAAGAAATGGCTTTCTTCTTGCCACTCTTCCATAAAGGCCAGATTTGTGCAATATACGACTGATTGTTGTCCTATGGACAGAGTCTCCCACCTCAGCTGTAGATCTCTGCAGTTCATCCAGAGTGATCATGGGCCTCTTGGCTGCATCTCTGATCAGTCTTCTCCTTGTATGAGCTGAAAGTTTAGAGGGACGGCCAGGTCTTGGTAGATTTGCAGTGGTCTGTTACTCCTTCCATTTCAATATTATCGCTTGCACAGTGCTCCTTGGGATGTTTAAAGCTTGGGAAATCTTTTTGTATCCAAATCCGGCTTTAAACTTCTTCACAACAGTATCTCGGACCTGCCTGGTGTGTTCCTTGTTCTCCATGATGCTCTCTGCGCTTTTAACGGACCTCTGAGACTATCACAGTGCAGGTGCATTTATACGGAGACTTGATTACACACAGGTGGATTGTATTTATCATCATTAGTCATTTAGGTCAACATTGGATCATTCAGAGATCCTCACTGAACTTCTGGAGAGAGTTTGCTGCACTGAAAGTAAAGGGGCTGAATAATTTTGCACGCCCAATTTTTCAGTTTTTGATTTGTTAAAAAAAAGTTTGAAATATCCAATAAATGTCGTTCCACTTCATGATTGTGTCCCACTTGTTGTTGATTCTTCACAAAACAAATACAGTTTTATATCTTTATGTTTGAAGCCTGAAATGTGGCAAAAGGTCGCAAAGTTCAAGGGGGCCGAATACTTTCGCAAGGCACTGTAGCTCTGTAACAGTTTGGGCTCCATTGTAAACTAAAACAATGATAACTAACCTAAACAACAGTATACAAGGCATATTGACACATGAGAGAGACATACAGCGAGGCATAAAGTAATCATAGGTGTTGATTTGGAGAGCTAGCTAAGACAACCACAACAGCTAATCAGCTAAAACAACAACAGGAAAAAATGCGCAGAGCCTGAGTTCGCGGCTGGGGCCAGCAGATAAACAAAAATAAATAAATAAATATATACATAAACAGAATCTAGGACCATGATTAATGGACAGTCCAGCGGGCATCAGCTATGTAGCCAAGTGATCATAGGGTCCAGAGGGCAGCAATATATGGAACAGGGAGGCCACGGAATTGTCGTTACTACGCTAGCACGCGGGCGACGCGGCATTTAAAGTTAGTAGCCCGGGGCTAGTAGAAGCGTCTGCTCCGACGGAGGCCGGTTGAAGGCACAGCGGATGGAGTATTCGTCGGCAGACCTGTTGTGCTGGTGCGGCGGTGCGCCGTGTGTCGACTAAGGATCCAAGCCAGGTGGATCCTCTTCGGGGCAGAGGGGTTAGCCACTATAGCCACTCGGTAGCAGCGGTGATCCGGTGCCAAGGTCCAGAGCTTACGGCAAGGATCAGGTGGAGTAGTGTGTTCTAGCCGTGTTTGGGTGGAGTCCGGGTGAACAACTGAGTAGGGCCCTGGAGGTGGGCCTCAGGGATAGCTTCGGTACTGGGTAACTCGGTGGGTGCTAGCTAGCTATAAAGATCAGGAGTAATGGTCCAGGGATTATGGCAGGAATCCTGCGTTGTGGAGAGACAGTCCGTTACTGGTAGGCTGGTGAGTATTATCCAGGCAAAAAAATATATATATATTAAAAAAGGGCTGGTACCTGTGCAGAAGGTAAAGGCCGCTAGCAGTGGCTAACAATGACTAAATAGCTTGTAGGTAATTAGCTGGTTAGCTTCTGATGGCTGTGGTTCTTGCTATAAGGTCTAACAATTACGAATAATAGCGGTTCCGTATCACATTGGTTGATCTTGGCCAGGTCGCAGTTGCAAATGAGAACTTGTTCTCAACTAGCCTACCTGGTTAAATAAAGGTGAAATAAAAAAAAATTAAAAGGCAGGTTACCGGAAGGTATAATTGAACTAAAATGGAGAAGAGATTGATAATAAAATTGAAATATATACAAAAAAAGACGAAAAAAGACTAAATTACTCGAGAGGACGAACAAAACACGTCTGGACTGCTACGCCATCTTGGAAAGCATGAAAAAAGCATGTCTGTAGATAACCCGTAGATGGACTATCCAAATAAAATGTTACCACAGTCCTCGGTTTCTGGCTGTATGATGGCCATAGAAAATAAATAACGTAGTGTGTCCAAAATGCACCCTATTGCCTATATAGTGCACTACTTTTGACCAGATCATCTATGGGCCCTTGGAAGCAGTAAAATACCATGTGAATAAATTGCACAGTGGGTTGGAGAATTGCTGACATTCACAAATCCACAAAAAAATATGCTTCATACATGAAGCACAATTCTGCCGTTGCCTAAGGTAACAGTTTATTTGATTTTAGTGCTATCCCTTGCAGTCGTTATCCATTGCATTGTATGCTTTACCTTAAGATAAATGAGAGGAATGTCATTAGATTAAGCCAAATGTGGAGGGAGGAGAGTATAGAGACAGCCCCAGGATTCTCCAACTCCTCTTAAATCTGGCTACGTATATATAGTAGATGACCTTGGATAGCGCTGAACTTCCTACACATATTCTCCAACACTGCTTCGAAGCCCTTGCATCCTGAATGGCAGCCTATTCCCTTTATAGTACACTACTTTTGACCTGTGCTTTACACCCAGCTAGCACATTTGGTTCCTTGGAAGTTGTGGAAAAGTAAATGTTTGGTTTTCCATTGGTTTTGGGAACGAAGCCATAAGTTTCCTGACGATTAAAACAGAATGTTTTATAAACGTTCTGAGAACAGAAGTTAACATTTTGCCTGTTCTGGGAACTGTAAGACTTCAGTGAGGTTCTGAGAACATTTTACTATGGTTCCCTGAAAGTTTTCCTGGAAGGTTTTATTAACGTTCTGAGAGCGGAAATTATAGGTTATTTGAAGGTAATTAAATAATGTTCTGAGAGCATGTTCCAGTAAGACTTGTAATAATAACACTGATACCTTAGGTTAACTGTGAACTCCAAGCACAGATAGGACACATGGAAATGTATTTGCTTAGGCATTAACACATTTCCTTTTTATTGTGACCCATCAGTGAGATACGGTTATCTATCCATGGAATTAGTCCACTGGGTCACCAGGATGGAGCAAGCATGCCATGTTTTTTTCATGCATACATTTTAGTCTATTCAAACAGACCCAATTCCAAAAGAAAACAAGCACTCATTAAGATCAGGTGTGGCCAATTAGTGGGCGAGGCCAACACTCCTGAACACACTTCACAAGGTAGAGGATAGAGACAGTTGGGTTGATGCTGAGAACGGAATGGAAATGTTTTTAAATCACTTTCCCTCGAAAAATTCTCTGAATGTTCCTTAAGTATTATTTTGATGTAAAGTTTATTAACGTCTTGAGAATTTAAATAACATTCCCAAAACATTACTAAAGTGTTCTTGTGGAATTTGATGGAAGGTTTCATTAATGTTGTCTGAAAACAATTTGAGGACATGATATTAAATAATATAAAGAGAAAATCTGTAGGGAACGTTAATGCTAATGTACTGAAATCCCCATGGAAAAACATTGTTTCCTCAAGTGATTGGAACAATTTGAAAACATGACTTTAAATAGAACCATGAGTAAAACGTTATTCCAAGGATATGCCGCTGCCGTGGATAGCAGCCGTTTTACGGGCTGCTTATCAACTCCGCTACTTATTTGTTAATATATTTTTTTACAGTGAACTTTTTTTTTTTTTTTAAGTCTTCACCATATTTTTCTTTACGCGAAAACAGCTTCTGGAGAGCTTCTATGTTTCACGTCTAAGGACATGGATGATATATACAGTTGAAGTTTACATACACGTTAGCCAAATACATTTAAACTCAGTTTTTAACAATTCCTGACATTTAATCAGAATAACAATTCCCTGTCTTAGGTCAGTTAGGATCACCACTTTATTTTAAGAATGTGAAATGTCAGAATAATAGTAGAGAGAATGATTTATTTCATCTTGTATTTCTTTCATCACATTCCCAGTGGTTCAGAAGTTTACATACACACAATTAGTATTTGGTAGCATTGCCTTTAAATTGTTTCATTTGGGTCAAACGTTTTGGGTAGCCTTCCACAAGCTTCCCACAATAAGTTGGGGGAATTTTGACCCTTTCCTCCTGACAGAGCTGATGTAACAGAGTCAGGTTTGTAGGCCTCCTTGCTCGCACAGACTTTTTCAGTTCTTCCCACACATTTTCTATAGGATTGAGGTCAGGGCTTTGTGATGGCCTCTCCAATACCTTGACTTTGTTGTCCTTAAGCCATTTTGCCACAACTTTGGAAGTATGCTTGGGGTCATTGTCCATTTGGAAGACCCATTTGCGACCAAGCTTTAACTTCCTGACTGATGGCTTGAGATGTTGCTTCAATATATCCATATAAAATATCCAGCCTTATGATGCCATCTATTTTGTGAAGTGCACCAGTCCCTCCTGCAGCAAAGCACCCCACAACACGATGTTGCCACCCCCGTGCTTCACGGTTGGGATGGTGTTCTTCGGCTTGCAAGACTCCCCCCTTTTCCACCAAACATAACGATGGTCATTACGGCCAAACAGTTATATTTTTGTTTCATCCGACCAGAGGACATTCCTCCAGAAAGTACGATCTTTGTCCCCATGTGCAGTTGCATACCGTAGTCTGGCTTTTTTATGGCGGTTTTGGAGCAGTGGCTTCTTCCTTGCTGAGCGGCCTTTCAGGTTATGTCGATATAGGACTCGTTTTACTGTGGATATAGATACTTTTGTACCTGTTTCCTCCAGCATCTTCACAAGGTCCTTGCTGTTGTTCTGGGATTGATTTGCACTTTTCGCACCAAAGTACGCTCATCTCTAGGAGACAGAATGCGTCTCCTTCCTGAGCGGTATGACGGCTGCGTGGTCCCATTGTGTTTATACTTGCTTACTATTGTTTGTACAGATAAATATGGTACCTTCAGGCATTTGGAAATTCCTCCCAAGGATGAACCAGACTTTTTTTTCCTGAGGTCTTGGCAGATTTCTTTTGATTTTCCCATGATATCAAGCAAAGAGGCACTGAGTTTGAAGGTAGGCCTTGAAATACATCCACAGGTACACCTCCAATTGACTCAAATTATGTCAATTAGCCTATCAGAAGCTTCTAAAGCCATGACATACTTTTCTGGAATTTTCCTAGCTGTTTAAAGGTACAGTCAACTTAGTGTATGTAAACTTCTGACACACTGAATTTTGATGCAATGAATTATAAGTGAAATAATCTGTCTGTAAACTATTGTTGAAAAATTACTTGTGTCATGCACAACGTATACGTCCTAACCCACTTGCCAAAACTATAGTTTGTTAACAAGAAATTTGTGGAGTGGAAAAACTAGTTTTAATGACTCCAACCTAAGTGTATGTAAACTTCAGACTTCAACTGTATCTCGCTGACTTTTCCATGTACCATCAAGACCGGTTGGCAGCGTTGGGTAAGATGAGGGTGGGAGTGGTGTGTCTCTTTGTTAACAATAGCTGGTGCGCGATCTCTAATGTTAAGGAAGTCTCACATTTTTGCTCGCCTGAGTTAGAATACCTCATGATAATGCATCAATGACGCCCCCCCCACACACACACAGTGACCAGACTTACATATCCCAACCAGAAGCCATGATTTACAGGCAACATCCACTCTGAGCTAAAAGGCTAGAGGCTACCGCTTTCAAGGAGCAGGACATTAACCCAGACGCTTAAAAGAAATCCTGCTACGAGCTAAGATCGAATCCTACAATGCCGGATGGAGCCTCAGACCTTCAAAAAGTTCTACAGCTGCACCATTGAGAGCATCATGACTGGCTGCATCACCGCCTGGTATCGCAACTGCTTGGAATCTGACCGCAAGGCGCTACAGAGGGTAGTACGTACCGCCCAGTACATCAATGGGGCCGAGCTCCCTGCCATCCAGGACCTCTATACCAGGCGGTGTCAGAGGAAGGCCCTAAATATTGTCAAAGCCACCCAAGTCATAGGCTGTTCTCTCTGCTACCACACGGCAAGCGGTACTGATGCACCAACCAACAGTATCCTGAACAGATTCTACCCCCAAGCCATAAGACTGCTAAACAGTTAACCAAATAGCTGCCCAGATTATCTGCATTGACCCTTTTTGAACTAACTCTTTTGACTCATCAGACGCTGCTGCTACGGTCTTGCTGCCTAATAACTTTACCCCTACCTATACAGCATGTACATATCGACCTCAATTACCTCGTACTGGTACCCCGTGTATATAGCCAAGTTATCATTACTCATTGTATATTTATTTCTTGTGTAATTACGTATATATGTTTCTATTATATTTCTATTTTTCTCTCTGTATGGTTGGGAAGGGCCCGTAGGTATGCCTCTCACTGTTAGTCTACACCTGTTGTTTAGGAAGCATAACCATAACCAATAACCAATACAATTTCATTTGATGTTGAAGTACTGAAATTCCCACAGAAGAACGTGGTTTCTTAACGTCCTCTGAACTGTTTGAGAAGGTTCCCAATGTCAAACCCTTTGGAAAATGTTCCTAGAACATTACCAAAATTGAAATGAAATGTAACCATGTTCGAACTTTAGAAAAGTGTTTTTTGTTAAAAGTTCCTTAAAATGTGCTGAACATTTTCCAAAACCAAGCAACTTCACTGCACCATTCCCAGAAAGTTGTGGGAAGGTTGTATGCAAAATCCCCATAGGACAACCTCGCTCTCACCAAGCTCTAAGATACATATGGTTCTCAGAACGTTACGTGCTAGCTGGGTAGGCTCTGGCCAAAGCAGTGCACTACATAGGGAATAGGTTCCATTTGGGAAGCATCCAATGAGTCAGGGGCTTGAAATGCAGCCCATCAACACTGTCTGCTGCTTGGCTGTGTGGCGCAGTGCAGTGCAGTGCGGTGCAGCGGTCACTCATGTGCATTGCTGATAACCCCAGTCCTGATCTGCCATGGTGGAGGCTTCAATCGCTCACCAAGCCCGGCCCAGTCAGTAAGCCCAGAACAAAGGATTACGTTTTGCTTATCTACAAAATAGACCAGCCACTCAACATCACACGAAAAAAGAAGAGAGAGAGAGAGAGAGAGAGAGAGAGAGAGAGAGAGAGAGAGCGAGAGCGAGAGAGAGAGAGAGAGAGAGAGAGAGAGAGAGAGAGAGAGAGAGAAAGACTGGGGGAAGGGGGCGGAGAGACAAAGCGTCATCTTGCTAAACCGTAGACAGGCTAATCCAAACAGGAGAAAAATAACCCTTGCCAATTTGTATGGGAAAGATATCTCCGGAGCACAGTAACAGAGATTACGGGAGTCTGCAGGCTCTGATACAGTCGGTCAACTGAATCAGAGGCAGAAGCATCGCAGAAAGGTGGGGAGTCAAGGGATCATCTCAGCTCATTTTCATTGAGTCTCATTGAGTCATTCACAATCATTGATGCAGTAGCTATTCTTTCCCTTATTAAATAAAACAGGAGTGGATACTCCTACTAGATGCTACAGAGACTAATGCTCAAGGACTTAATCTACGCATCAGGCTGAGATGGGAAAGAAAGAAAAATTAAAGAAAGAGCGAACGAGAGCGAGAGAGCGAGAGAAAGAGACATGCATACTATAGCTGTTGATAGCATTCTGTGCTGTCAGACAAATAATGATGTTCATTAAACCAGCCAAAATGAATATCAATGAACTACACTGGTGTGGTTCCCTTAAGTAAACGTATATAAACTTGCGGCTCTGTGTGTATACAGTGTGTAAATTAACTAACTAAATGCATGCTACAGTCTCCTTGTATGCATCCCAAATGGCACCCTATTCCCTGGTGCACTACTTTTGACCACTAAATAGAGAATAGGGTTCCATTTGGGAAACAAACACAGTGGAGGACGGTTGTCCCTGGGGTATAGTATAAGCAGGCCTCGTCTGTTCCTAACAATATGTAATTAGTGAGCTGTAAACAAAGTCACCCCCTATCACTGAGCTCCACTCTGACTGTGGGCAGAGGGCCAGGGGCCAGACAAACACAGTGGACTCACTGGACTATACACTACAGTGTTTCTCTTTCAACCAGTCCAGCGTGGCTTTCACTGTGATGTATTCTATCTAGTACAATGCTGTATTACACAGGCTGTGTCCCAAATGGCACCCCTATTCCCTATGTAGTGCCTGTCCCATAGGGCTCTGGTCAAAAGTAGTGCACTACAGTACATATCTGTTGATACACCTCTAGTGGTGTGGGGGCTGTGCTTTGGCAAAGTGGGGGTTATATCCTGCCTGGTTGGCCCTGTCTGGGGGTATTGTCAGACGGGGCCACAGTGTCCCCCGACCCACCCCTGTCTCAGCCTCCAGTATCTATGCTGCAATGGTCGATTCGGGTCAGTCTGTTATATCTGGTGTAATTCTCCTGTCTTATCTGGTGTCCTGTGTGAATTTAAGTATGCTCCCTCATATTCTCCCTCTCCCTCTCTCCCTCCCCTCCTGGAGGACCTGAGCCCTAGGATCATGCCTCAGGACTACCTGGCCTGATGACTCCTGGCTGTCCCCAGTCCACCTGGTCGTGCTGCTGCTCCAGTTTCAACTGTTCTGCCTGCGGCTATGGAACCCTGACCTGTTCACCGGACGTGCTACCTGTTGTTTTCGACTCTCTTTCTCTATCGCACCTGCTGTCTCAACCTCTAAATGCTTGGCTATGAAAAGCCAACTCACACTTACTCCTGAGGTACTGACCTGTTGCACCCTCTCCAACCACTGTGATTATTATTTGACCCTGCTGGTCATCTATGAACGTTAGACCATCTTGAAGAACAATCTGGCCTTAATGGACATGTACTCTTATAATCTCCAGCCGGCACAGCCAGAAGAGGACTGGCCACCACTCAGAGCCTGGTTCCTCTCTAGGTTTCTTCCTAAATTCCTGCCTTTCTAGGGAGTTTTTCCTAGCCACCATGCGTCTACATCTGCATTGCTTGCTGTTCGGGATTTTAGGCTGTGTTTCTGTATAGCACTTTGATTTAAATTTGATTGATAGGGAATAGGGTGCATGGTGTCTGGAAATCCACAACCTCCCCCTCCCAAGAAAGCAATAGTTGGGAGTTCCATTGTCAGGGATGTCGTGGTTGATGGCGCAGAATTCTTCCCTGGTGGCATAGTGCGTGATATAACTTGGGAGCTTTCGGTCATTCTAGACCAAAACCCGGGCGCCGCACACTGCGGCAATGGGCTGAGTTGAGACGAGACTTCGAATACCTGAGAGACAGAATATTGGCTAGGGGGCAAGCTGATTTTAATTTCTGGCTCTATCCCAACACACGGTTGTGGAATTGATCGCTTCTCCCGGCTACTTGCACTGGACTCTTGAATGAAATCAGGACTATGTTCTGAAAAAGCGTTTGATTTTATTGACAATTTCGATATGCTTTGGGAGCAACCACAGTTTCTAGAAAGGGACGGCCTGCACACGAACAGGAGAGCAACTTAGATGCTGAGTGATAACATTGAAAAAATAATCTAAAAAAGTGATGGGTTATCAGTCCTTGCCCGAAATAGGTAACCCTCGTTTGAGTCCTGTATTAATCCACATCCTCTTTGAGGCATAGACCAAATGGCACAGTTCTAAGCAATCTTATCTATACCGTTTCAAGCCAACCCCATGGCTATTTCATATAGAGGGTTACCTACTGATCACAGCATGTTTCTGTTAAAGACTCCGTCTGATCTGAAATCCAGTTGCTGTGGCCTTGGACTGATTCATGTAAATGCCAGAAGTTAGATTTTGAAAATGGATCATATTGTAATTCTTTCTTCTCAAACTAACGCGGCCATTTTGATTATTACTGAGACTTTATTATTACTGAGACTGTGCCAGACTTTGATGTGTCTTTGAATGAATGGATATAATGTTTATAGATCTGACAGAGCTGGCAGAGGTGGGGGTGTCGCCATATTCATAAACAACCATTTGAATGTTGCAGTGTGTATTACCACATCTGTCTTAAACCAACTCGCCTCAACCTTTAAACACCCTTAAAAACTTACTCTCTCGGATGTTATTCTAACAAATGCCCCTCCAAAGTGTACAGCCAATGGGATATTTGCTCATGAGTTCAGTGACCGTAGTCCAATCGCCTCATAACAGATGTTAAATGATCTAAATCTCGCTCATGTATTGTTACAGAGATATTATAGGAATTTTAATGAGCATTTGTTTTCCACCTGGAGCTGAGTGACTGGTGGGTGGCGTCAACTATCACTAGCTCGGATCAAGACCTTCATTGTTTTATTTCTAGCCACAACTTCCATCCTCTCAGGCCAGGGGCACAACAATGCATGAATTAATGGTTGGATTAGAATATCCGTTATAATCATTGGCCAGTACAGAGAATTAAGTAAAACCACAAGTCCAAATCCCTATCTCCATCCATGGCTAATTACAGAAAGGGTTCAATATGTGGCTAGATGTAGAAGGCTAATGTTAACTAGCTAACGTCGCCCATGAATGGAAGTGAAGCTAGCGAGCAAGCATTTTAGCCAGGTAGCCTAGGACAACAAAAAATAAAAGTGTGTACTGTATAACAGAGTGATAGACTGTTTTGTCAACATGAAAGAGAGGACGATGGCGTTTCAAGTAGGGTGAGTCAACATGTTTTTCTACATGCATGAACGTTCACACACGCACACACACAAACGCACACAGAAATCAGAACCATGGACAGCCACATCATGTTTAGCTTATTTTGATTGGATGAAATTGTTTTTGGTATCTTTTAGTTGTCACTGTATTAGACGAAGCATAGGTGATTAGATGATGTTGAAATGTTGAAGTTTAAATGGTGCTGGAGGTATTCCCTCCGCAAGGCAATCAAACAAATGAAATGTCAGAATAGGGACAAAGTGGAGTCGCAAATCAATGGCTCAGACACGAGACGTATGTGGCAGCCACGTCACAGACATCGACGTTTCACTTCCAGACAAACTAAACACCTTCTTTGCCAGCTTTGTGGATAACACAGTGCCACCGACGCATCCCTAGCCGCGTCCTCAGAGCATGCGGAGACCAGCTGGCTGGTGTGTTTACGGACATATTCAATCTCTCCCTATCCCAGTCTGCTGTCCCCACATGGTTCAAGATGGCCACCATTGTTACTGTACCCAAGAATGCAAAGAATGAACTAAATTACTATGGCCCTGTAGCACTCACTTCTGTCATCATGAAGTGCTTTGAGAGACTAAGGATCATATCACCTCCACCTTACCTGTCACCCTAGACCCACTGCATTCAGTACTGTAGTACCCTCCAAGCTCATCACTAAGCTTGAGGTCCTGGGTCTCCACCCCACCATGTGCGATTGGGTCCTGGACTTCCTGACGGGCCACCCCCAGGTGATGAAGGTTGGAAACAACATCTCCACTTCGCTCATCCTCAACACTGGAGCCCCACAAGGGTGCGTGCTCGGCCCCCTCTTGTACTCCCTGTTCGCCCATAATTGCGTGGTCATGCAATTGGCATGCTTACTGCAGGAATGTCAACCAGAACTGTTGCCAGAGAATTGAATGTTCATTTCTCTACTATAAGCCGCCTCCAATGTCGTTTTAGATCATTTGGCAGTACGTCCAATTGGCCTCACAACCGCAGACCACACGTGTATGGCGTTGTCTGGGTGAGAGATTTGCTGACGTCAACATTTTTGTGTGTGTGTTTAAAAAAACAATTTACCCCGTTTTTCTCCCCAATTTCGTGGTATCCAATTATTTTAAGTAGCTACTATCTTGTCTCATTGCTACAACTCCTGTACGGGCTCGTGAGAGACGAAGGTTGAAAGTCATGCGTCCTCCGATACACAACCCAACCAAGCCGCACTGCTTCTTAACACAGCACGCATCCAACTCGGAAGCCAGCCGCACCAATGTGTCGGAGGAAACACCGTGCACCTGGCAACCTTGGTTAGCACGCACTGCGCCCGGCCCGCCACAGGAGTCGCTGGTGCGCGATGAGACAAGGACACCCCTACCGGCCAACCCCTCCCTAACCCGGGCGACGCTAGGCCAATTGTGCGTCGCCCCACGGACCTCCCGGTCGTGGCCGGTTACGACAGAGCCTGGGCGCGAACCCAGAGTCTCTGATGGCACAGCTGGCGCTGCAGTACAGCGCCCTTAACCACTGTGCCACCCGTGAGGCCCTGATGTCACCATTTTCAACAGAGTGCCCCATGGTGGCGGTGTTGTTATGGTATGGGCAGGCATAAGCTACAGACAATCAACACAATTACATTTTATCCATGGCAATTTGAATGTAGAGAGATACCGTGAGATCCTGAGCCCCATTTTTGTGCTATTCATCTGCCGCCATCACCTCATGTTTCAGCATGATAATGCACGGTCCCATGTCGCAAGGATCTTTACACAATTCCTGGAAGCTTAAAATCTCCCAGTTCTTCCTTAGCCTGCATACTCACCAGACATGTCACCCATTAAGCATGTTTGGGATGCTCTGGATCAACGAGTGTGACAGCGTGTTCCAGTTCCCGCCAATATCCAGCAACTTCATACAGCCATTGAAGAGGAGTGGGTCAACATTCCACAGGCCACAATCAACTGCCTGATCAACTCTATGCGAAGGAGATGTGTCGTGCTGCATGAGGCAAATGGTGGTCACACCAGATGTTGACTGGTTTTCTGATCCACACCCCTACCAAATGATGCATATCTGTATTCCCAGTCATGTGAAATCCATAGATTAGGACCTAAATAATTTATTTCAATTGACTGATTTCCTTAGATGAACTGTAACTCAGTAAAATCTTTGAAATTGTTGCATGTTGCGTTTAATATTTTTGCTTAGTAAAGTATGGCTTAGAACACGTCTCAACCAATCACAAGGCTTGTTTTGACTAACCCGTTGTAGAACGTCACTTAAAAAGGTATCAGGAAAGACTACCCAGCCCATGCCTATGGAGGGGCACCTCCTACCAGATCAGCTGCTTCAATGAATGGTGAGATCCATCGCATTCACTTCTTCTGTGTTTAAGCTGCATCTCAAACGACACCCTATTCCCTAAGTAGCGCACTATATAGGGGATAGGGTGCCATTTGGGATGCAGCCCTACAGTAATGTTTGCCTCGGTGAGGGAGCAGCGGGCTCGTTATCAGAGTGAGAAAGAGGTAGGGAGAGGAGGAGATGTGAGAGGGAGAGGAGAGGTATTCACCCAAAGGGAGCCATATTGAGAAAGGAGGAAGGTGTGAGAGATGTTGAGTGACTTGACCGAGCAAGCTGATTCGCTCACTCACACATACCCTATTGAACACGAACACGCACACACACACACACACACACACACACACACACACACACACACACACACACACACACACACACACACAGCACACAAGCACTAGCGTGTTATATTACACAGCATTGCTTTTTTTAGACCATTGAATCCATGGTAAAATGTTCCAAGATTATGCCTAGTAATTATTCATGAAGTTTGTGAGGTAAGTGAGGCTTGAATCAACAGTGCTCCAGTGTCCCTGGTGGATTGGTTATGCATGGTTTGGCTTTTGGCTGATCAGAGGTCCGATCTTGATTTGGCTCAGAGACTTGGCTCAGTGCTGCTGTTGGAATTATTAGTGTAATGTATAGGGAATAGGGTGGAATTTGGGACACACCCACAGCCTATGCAGCTTTCTCTCTCTCTCTCTCTCTCTCTCTCTGTTCTACAAAATGGCTAATGCAAGGTATGCTAACTGTACTTCTGGGCAGTTTCCCAAGCAAAAAATATTAAGAGGAAAAGTACAGACAACTGTTGACAAATCTCCTCTTTCATCACGGCGCTCGTTTGAAATACGGATTCCTTTTACGAACCAGGAGTCGGCACAGAGCCAAATGAACAGTGAAATGTAAACAGTGTGATTTTGCTGCAGTAAAATGCAGTATCAGGGCAATGCACTGTGCTTTCTAAAACAGGTTAAACAAGAAAAAAAAACTAAAAGACATTGAGATTAACGCCAAGACCTACTCACCCTCGTACTGTTACTAAACTAGCGTGTCAGAAAGAATTGACACAGGCTGAATCCTTTATCTCCACAACTCCCACGACCCTGACAAGAGACTGAAGAGGTGGCGCCCCAAACAGATGCCTGAATATACAGCCTTCCATTTACACCGTGTCCTAATCCCTACGGTGCACTACGTTCATATGTGTGTGTGTGTGTATGTGTGTGCCTGCGCATGGCGACAATTACCTGTTGGACGTCCTGTTGGAACACACAGAGCTGTAGCCTCTGGTGCAGGCGGACTTTGCGGTGCTGCCAGATGCTCTCCAGGCGTCTCTGGTGGTGCAGGACCTCGTGGACCACGTCCAGGATACAGTGGACCGCCTTGGAGTAGTTGGCTGTGGCCGTCAGAGACTCCGAGTTCCCCGGGCTCAGTGGTCTCTGGAGGACATCCAGTAGGGCCTTGCCGTCCTGACTGACCTGGTGACAGAGAGAGGGACATGACATTAGGAGAGTTGCATACCTGAGTCGGAAATCTTGGTTGGAGGCTTCACGGATTTCTTGCATATTCCATATTCCTTGAATCCTCCAACTGGCATGTATGGAAAGCCTGGGAAGTTAGGGAAAGTTACCACCCTTTAGCGACTTTAAATCTGATGAAATAAAGACTTATCCGAAAAGATGCATATCGAAGCCGGTCATGTCAGTCAAATCTTTGTTTCATTATATGGAAAGAAAGAGCGAAGGAAAATAAGGATTTTTTGAATGTCAGTTCCTTAGCTAATCATCTCTCTTCTGATCAAATCCAGTCCCGGCCTGTTCTAGCCGCCCATGTATGATACTAAATCAAGCCGTGCAGAGCTGTAATTTCATTCCCAATGCAAATGACTAAATGATATGCAATTTGGGTGCATGGGGATGGGTAATTGTCTTTGTCATCTGTGGTACAATACGGAACCAAAAAGCCAACCCTTTCTTTTTTGTTGTTGGTTCAAACCAGAGACGTTTATAGCGACCTTTTCAGAGACGACACGGAAATAAAACAAACAAGCACAAAAGTCAGTGTGGTGCAGAGGCATCTAGTGAACTGCGACACAAACCCATCATCATACGGGATCTTCTGTGGGGAGTCAATCTGACTTGGATGGACAGTGGTCCACGTATTACAGGCCACGTGTCACACAAGGTGCAAGTCAGCTGGATTTAATGTGGTGGGAAAAGGTCCTATTTGATGCAAAACTGTAGGTACAATACATAAGCATAGTCGAAGGTAAAATAAAAATAAAATGGTCCTGATCGAGTTACAGTATGTGTCTGGTCAGGTTTGATTTGAAGGACTTACATTTAATTTCAGGGCAATATTTCAAAGCAATGTACAGCGTACATCCATGTTTAGACTGCTTGGGATCATGTTTAGATAACTTATGATGGTCTTTGAAAATACCAAAACCTCATGCCATCCTTGAGGTTTAAAAGGTATAAAAGGTATAAAAGGGTCATTAGCACTGTGGGAATTCTCCTTGAAAGCTATGTGGTGGGATCTTAAACTAACAAAGAATGAAACTGTAAACCAGATCTTCAGTAAGTGTAAAAGTGCTATTCCACTCGTAACGTAACGTACAGTTGAAGTCGGGAAGTTTACATACACTTAGGTTGGAGTCATTAAAAGTCGTTTTTCAACCACCCCACACAGTTCTTGTTAACAAACTATAGTTTTGGCAAGTCGGTTAGGACGTCTACTTTATGCATGACACAAGTAATTTTTCCAACAATTGTTAACAGACAGATTATTTCACTTATAATTCACTGTATCACAATTCCAGTGGGTCAGAAGTTTACATACACTAAGTTGACTGTGCCTTTAAACAGCTTGGAAAATTACAGAAAATAATGTCATGGCTTTCGAAAGCTTCTGATAGGCTAATTGACATCATTTGAGTCAAGTGGAGGTGTACCTGTGGATGTATTTCAAGGCCTACCTTCAAATTCAGTGCCTCTTTGCTTGACATCATGGGAAAATCAAAAGAAATCAGCCAAGACCTCATTCGTTTGGGAGCAATTTCCAAACGAATTAAGGTACCACATTCATCTGTACAAACATTAGTATGCAAGTATGAACACCATGGGACAACGTAGCCGTCATACTGCTCAGGAAGGAGACAATTTCTGTCTCCTAGAGATGAACGTACTTTGGTGCGAAAAGTGCAAATCAATCCCAGAACAACAGCAAAGGACCTTGTGAAGATACTGGAGGAAACAGGTACAAAAGTATCTATATCCACAGTAAAAAAGAGTCCTATATTGACATAACCTGAAAGGCTGCTCAACAAGGAAGAAGCCACTGCTCCAAAACCGCCATAAAAAAGCCAGACAACGGTTTGCAACTCCACATGGGGACAAAGATCGTACTCTGATGAAACAAAATTAGAACTCTTTGGCGATAAAGGTGGAGGAAAAAGGGGAGGCTTGCAAGCCGAAGAACACTTGCGCTTCACAAAATAGATGGCATCATGAGGATGGAAAATTATGTTGATATATTGAAGCAACATCTCAAAACATCAGTCAGGCAGGAAGTTAAAGCTTCGTTCGTAAATGGGTCTTCCAAATGGACAATGACCCCAAGCATTCTTCCAAAGTTGTGGCAAAATGGCTTAAGGACAACAAAGTCAAGGTATTGGAGTGGCCATCACAAAGCCCTAACCTCAATCCCATAGAACATTTGTGGGCAGAACTGAAAAAGTGTGTGCGAGCCAGGAGGCCTACAAACCTGACTCAGTTACACCAGCTCTGTCAAGAGGAATGGGCCAAAATGCACCCAACTTATTGTGGAAGGCTACCCAAAACGTTTGACCCAAGTTAAACAGTTTAAAGGCAATGCTACCAAATACTAATTCAGTTTATGTAAACTTCTGACCCACTGGGAATGTGATGAAAGAAATAAAAGCTGAAATAAATCATTATATTATTCTGACATTTCACATTCTTAAAATAAAGTGGTGATCCTAACTGACCTAAGACAGGGAATTAAATGTCAGGAATTGTGGAAAAAATGAGTTTAAATGTATTTGACTAAGGTGTATGTAAACTTCCGACTTCAACTGTATCATATTAAGTGGATGGACACCAAAAACATCCCAAATCATACAAATTGCCTTGAGACCAGGTTGCACTATAAACCAGTATTTAGTTAGTGCTGTAGCTGAGTCAGTGTTGTGAGGGTGTCTCACCTCAGTGTAGGCCTGGGTCACCTGTTCATAGAGGGTCTGGTGGTGGTGGATGGCCAGCTCCAGGTCCTGCATCTCTGAGGGCAGCCCCCCTTCACTGCATATCTTGCACCAGGCCTCCACCCCAGCCAGGAACTGCATGGACACAGGCCAGGAGACATATTCACACAACAGAACAGAGTCAAATAGACCAATCAACAGAGCAATGTGAGTCATTTCGCGGACAGAGACGGGAAGAGAGAAGTCATGGAAGGAAGGCAGGCCAGGAGGGAGGCAGGGAGGAAGGATGGTGTGGAGGCAGACAAGGCATCTTTACAAGAGGTAACCCTGGATCAGAGGTAACCCTGGATCATTGGCTAAGTGCTTTCTGACAGGCAGCAGTATTCCCCCCCTGTGCACACCTGAAGCCCCAAACACTCAGCATCATAGTAGCTGCTGCCAAGGCTACACAGGTCTATCTTAACTACCTCTACACCGCAACGGGCAGCAGCCGACATTCCAATCTCTCTCAGATGGCCTGTGGGCTGAAGTCTGACTTCAGGAACGGTGATATCTTGAGATTTCATGCAAATCTCCCTTTCACATCAATGCGTGCTTTACACAAAGGTCTGAGTTACGTGCTCAGACTTCAAGTTAGGATTCAGAAATTATTCAGACCCCTTGACTTTTACCACATTTTGTGGTGTTATCGCCTGAATTTAGAATGTATTAAATGTAGATTTGTCTGAGAATTGCCTACACACAATACCACATGATGTCAAAGTGTATTCGAAATGTAAAAAAATGAAAAGCTCTAATGTCTTGAGTCAATAAGTATTCAACCTCTTTGTTATGGCAAGCCTAAATAAATTCAGGAGTAAACATTTGCTTAACAAGTCAAATAATAATTTGCATGGACTCACTCTGTGCGCAATAATAAAGTTTAACATGATTTTTTAATGACTACCTCATCTCTCTACAACACACATACAATTAACTGTAAGGTCCCTCAGTTGAGCAGTGAATTTCCAACACAGATTCAACCACAAAGACCAGGGCGGTTTTTTAATGCCTCGCAAAGAAGGGCACCTATTGGTAGAAGGGTAAAAAAAGCAGACAATGAATATCCCTTTGAGCATGGTGAAGTTATTAATTACACTTTGGATGGTGTATCAATACACCCAATCACTACAAATATACAGGCGTCCTTCCTAACTCAGTTGCCGGAGAGGAAAGAAACCGCTCAGGGATTTCACCATGAGGCCAATGGTGACTTTAAAAGAGTTACAGAGTTTAATGGCTGTGATAGGAGAAAACTGAGGATGGATCAACAACTGTGTTACTCCACAATACTAAACTAATTGACAGAGTGAAAAGAAGGAAGTCTGTACAAAATAAAAATATTTTGAAACATGCGTCCTGTTTGCAACAAGGCACTGAAGTAATACTGTAAAAAAAAATGTTGGTCCTGAATACAAAGTGTTATGTTTGGAGAGAATCCACTACAACACATTACTGAGTACCACTCTCCATATTTTCAAGCATAGTGGTGGCTGCATCATGTTATGGGTATGCTTGGAATCGTTAAGGACCGGGGAGTTTTTCTGGATAAAAAAAAATATAGAATGGAGCTAAGCACAGGCAAAATGCGAGGAAAACTTGGTTCAGTCTGCATTCCACCACACTGGGAGATTAATTCAGCTTTCAGCAGGACAATAACCTGAAACACAAGGCCAAAACTACACTGGAGTCGCTTACCAAGTAGACAGTGAATGTACCTGAGTGGCCGAGTTACAGTTTAGACTTAAATCTGCTTGAAAATCTATGGCAAGACTCGAAAATGGTTGTCTACCAATGATCAACAACCAATTTGACAGAGCTTGAAGAACGTTGAAAATAATAACGGGCAAATATTGTACATGCCAGGTGGGCGAAGCTCTCTGAGCCTTAACCAGAAATACTCACAGCTGTAATCGCTGCCAAAGGTGATTCTGACATGTATTGACTCAGATATTTCTGTATTTCATTGTCAATGCATTTGCAGAAATGTTTAAAAACTTGTTTCACTTTGTCATTATGGTGTATTGTGTGAGGATGGGTAAGGGGAAAACAAATCTACAGTGGGGCAAAAAGGTATTTAGTCAGCCACCAATTGTGCAAGTTCTCCCACTTAAAAAGATGAGAGAGGCCTGTAATTTTCATCATAGGTACACTTCAACTATGACAGACAAAATTAGAAAAATAAATCCAGATAATCACATTGTAGGATTTTTAATGAATTTATTTGCAAATTATGGTGGAAAATAAGTATTTGGTCACCTACAAACAAGCAAAATTTCTGGCTCTCACAGACCTGTAACTTCTTCTTTAAGAGGCTCCTCTGTCCTCCACTCGTTACTTGTATTAATGGCACCTGTTATCAGTATAAAAGACACCTATCCACAACTTCAAACAGTCACACTCCAAACTCCTCCACTATGGCCAAGACCAAAGAGCTGTCAAAGGACACCAGAAACAAAATTGTAGACCTGCACCAGGCTGGGAAGACTGAATCTGCAATAGGTAAGCAGCTTGGTTTGAAGAAATCAACTGTGGGAGCAATTATCAGGAAATGGAAGACATACAAGACCACTGATAATCTCCCTCGATCTGGGGCTCCACGCAAGATCTCACCCCATGGGGTCAAAATGATCACAAGAACGGTGAGCAAAAATCCCAGAACCACACGGGGGGACCTAGTGAATGACCTGCAGAGAGCTGGGACCAAAGTAACAAAGCCTACCATCAGTAACACACTGCGCCGCCAGGGACTCAAATCCTGCAGTGCCAGACGTGTCCCCCTGCTTAAGCCAGTACATGTCCATGCCCATCTGAAGTTTGCTAGAGAGCATTTGGATGATCCAGAAGAAGACTGGGAGAATGTTGTATGGTCAGATGAAACCAAAATATAACTTTTTGGTAAAAACTCAACTTGTCGTGTTTGGAAGACAAAGAATGCTGAGTTGCATCCAAAGAACACCATACCTACTGTGAAGCATGGGGGTGGAAACATCATGCTTTGGGGCTGTTTTTCTGCAAAGGGACCAGGACGACTGATCCGTGTAAAGGAAAGAATGAATGGGACCATGTATCGTGAGATTTTGAGTGAAAACCTCCTTCCATCAGCAAGGGCATTGAAGATGAAACGTGGCTGGGTCTTTCAGCATGACAATGATCCCAAACACACTGCGAAGGAGTGGCTTCATAAGAAGCATTTCAAGGTCCTGGAGTGGTCTAGCCAGTCTCCAGATCTCAACCCCATAGAACATCTTTGGAGGGAGTTGAAAGTCTGTGTTGCCCAGCAACAGACCCAAAACATCACTGCTCTAGAGGAGATCTGCATGGAGGAATGGGCCAAAATACCAGCAACAGTGTGTGAAAACCTTGTGAAGACTTACAGAAAACTTTTGACCTCTGTCATTGCCAACAAAGGGTATATAACAAAGTATTGAGATAAACTTTTGTTATTGACCAAATACTTATTTTCCACCATAATTTGCAAATAAATTCATTAAAAATCCTACAATGTGATTTTCTGGATTTTTTTTCTCATTTTGTCTGTCATAGTTGAAGTGTACCTGTGATGAAAATTACAGGCCTCTCTCATCTTTTTAAGTGGGAGAACTTGCACAATTGGTGGCTGACTAAATACTTTTTTGCCCCACTGTATTTCATTCAGGCTGTAACACAACATAATGTGCAATACTTTCTGAAGGCAAAGTAACTGAGTGGCAACAGCAAGGGGTTTCAGCCTACTGTCACCGTACCTGTTCCGACTTCTGGTGGAAGACGGCCGACATGGCCAGGATGGTGCTGCGTTCGTCCAGGGCGGCGGCGAAGCTCTTCCACTCCTGGTCCAGCTGGGCCGAGATCTGTTTGATCTGCTGCGAGGCGTAGTGGCCCGCCTCCGACAGCCGCGTCGCCACCGACATGATCCTGTTGATGTTCACATAGGCGTTCTGCACCGAGGGAGGGACACACGCAAAGAAGATATTATATGGTATGAGAAAAGATTCACGGGTTTATTTAATTCAATTTAAGATAAAAAACAGTATTTGATTTAATTCAGGATATATTGACTTTTATTCACGTAGAAATGACTGAATCAAACTGTGTAGGGCTTGGTCTCCGTGGCGTGTCTAGCTATACCTAGTGGTGTCGTATCACTTGATAGCCAAACACGCAATGATACACCTGAACATGACACAGACATGACACGTGAGCCAGCCCACCGGGAAATGATGGTGTAGAGCTTAGCGACAACAAGCGTGACAGAATTCTGCAGCTTTCAGTGAATCTCTCTCTCTGACACACACACACACACACACACACACACTCTCTTTACTGCCATCTGGCTCTGTAGTTCCCAAAACCCATCCTTCCCCACTATGGGAGTCTCATCATCTCTGGCCTCTTTAGGCCCATCCATTTATCAGCTTCACATGATGCACCCACCGTGGGCTTTATTTACCGCTAACCTGATTAGAACTGCTAATGAAGCCATCAAAACGAACAGCTCCTAGTTTTAAAGCAGGGCTTAAATGAACTATGCTCAGACATGGTTGCTGCATGCTGAGCACGCTGAGCCAAGACTCACGCTAAAACATAACAACAGTATGAGTCGGGAGTCTGTATGAGCAGAGAGAGGGATAATGAGAAGGAGCGATAGAGAGAGAGTGGGGGGGAGTGGAGAGAGAAAGACAAGGGGGGAGAGAGAGAGAGAGAGTGGAGAAAGAGAGAGAAAGAGAGAGAGAGAGAGCGAGGTTCTTCAGTGAGAGCCAAAAGGCCTCTGTATGTGAGTGGTTTTTGGCCAGTGTGGTTCTGTTCTGTGCCTGTGTCTGTTTGCCCCCTCTGACGACTGCTGTGTGCAGCCCGGCCCAGCAGCAGGCTGATGGAGACACAGCAGGCTGTGAGAACTGGAGAGGAGGGAGCACACACAGCCACACACAGAGACACACACACACACGCTGCTGTGAAGGGCCTCCAATGTGTGTCTGTGTGTGTCTGCACATCGGTGCCAAACACAAATAACTCAACAGGCCTGCTCCCGAATACACACAGAGCTGGGGATTTGGGGACAGATGATTCTCTTCAATGATTACTGGAGGAGATGGCAGAGGATCTCACCATACTGCCCAGCGTTATTATGCCATTTAAATGTGCGTGTGTGCATATGCCGTGTGAGACTCTTGGTTTGTGTTTCGTTACATAAATAGCTTGATTTCTCATCCAAAGAGTATCAGACATGTCTCCAGGGCAAAACTGCAGTAGAGGTCATTGCCTACTGTAAGGTGTGTCCCAAATGGTACCCTAATTCCCGTATTTAGGCCCATAGGGCTCAAATCAAATCAACCAAATCAAATCGAGCGTTACTCGCCACACGCTTCATAAACAACAGGTGTGGACTAACAGTGAGATGCTTACTTACGGGACTTTCCCACAATGCAGAGAGGAAGAAGATGGAGACATAATCGAAAAGTAAAACACACTATAACGATAACTATAGACACGGGGTACCGGTAGAGTCGATGTGCAGGGTTACGAGGTAACTGAGGTAGATATGTACATATGTAACTAGCAGTAAAGGGAGCGATCAGTAGTGCACTATATAGGGAATAGGGTTCTATAGGGCTCTGGTCTAAAGTAGTGCACTATATAGGGAATAGGGTGCCGTTTGGGACTTAACCCTAACAGTTATTAGAATGGCAGTGTTACTGGTGAGGCTAACCAGAGGAAATAAAATCAACACTGAGGAAGTACCCTGCTGTTACAGCAGAGCGATAATAATCAGAGTATGTGTGTTGATATTTAAAACTCAATTCTGCTCTCCAGCGCCAGTGGCCTGTACTATATCAATGATAGCTGTCAAATGGGGGAGTACGCTTTTTATTTTTATTTTTTTACAACCCTCTTCTAAATACTAATCCAGTAATTGAAAGGCCTTTTGACCCCATCCTAGAACACGTCTTTCAATAATTAAACTCGTACTCATACAAAGTGAAATCACTGAGGCATGACTCAAGGACCATTGACATCATCCATATTATTAGATCCCCCGTTCCCATGCACCACAGACAGTCCTCACACACCATATCGTCCTTCCATATTATGTAGTTCACACACACCACAGTCACACACCATAGACAGTCCTCACATACCACATAGTAACCACAAACCAGATCAATCCCAAGCACTATATAGTCCTCACACACCGGTAGACAGTCCTCACACACCACTGACAGTCCTCACACACCACTGACAGTTCTCACACACCACTGACAGTTCTCACACACCCCAGACAGTCCTCACACACCCCAGACAGTCCTCACACACCCCAGAAAGTCCTCACATACCACATAGTACCCACAAACCAGATCAATCCCAAGCACCATATAGGTCCTCACACATCACAGACGGTCCTCACACACCACAAACGGTCTTCATTTACATTTACATTTAAGTCATTTAGCAGACGCTCTTATCCAGAGTCTTCACACACCGGTAGACAGTCCTCACACACCACTGACAGTTCTCACACACCACAGACGGTTCTCACACACCACAGACGGTTCTCACACACCATAGACAGTTCTCACACACCACTGACAGTTCTCACACACCACAGACGGTCTTCACACACCACAGACGGTCCTCACACACCACAGACGGTCCTCACACACCACAAACGGTCCTCACACACCACAAACAGTCCTCACACACCACTGACAGTCCTCACACACCACTGACAGTTCTCACACACCACTGACAGTTCTCACACACCCCTGACAGTCCTCACACACCACTGACAGTTTGCACATACCACCGACAGTCCTCGTTCACCACTGACTGTACTCACATATCACTGACAGTCCTCACACATCACTGACAGTCCTCACACATCACTGACAGTCCTCACACATCACTGACAGTCCTCACATATCACTGACAATCCTCACATATCACCGACATTCCTCACATATCACTGACAGTCCTCACATATCACTGACATTCCTCACATATCACTGACAGTCATGACATACCACCGACAGTCCTCATTCACCACTGACAGTACTCACATATCACTGACAGTCCTCACACACACCTGACAGTCCTCACACACCACTGACAGTTCGCACATACCACCGACAGTCCTCGTTCACCACTGACTGTACTCACATATCCCTGACAGTCCTCACACATCACTGACAGTCCTCACACATCACTGACAGTCCTCACATATCACCGACAATCCTCACATATCACCAACATTCCTCACATATCACCGACAGTCCTCACATATCACTGACAGTCCTCACATATCACTGACAGTCCTCACATATCACTGACAGTCCTCACATATCACTGACATTCCTCACATATCACTGACAGTCATCACATATCACTGACAGTCCTCACATATCACTGACAGTCCTCACATATCACTGACAGTCCTCACATACCCCTGACAGCCCTCACATACCGCTGCCAGTTCGCACATACCACCGACAGTCCTCATTCACCACTGACAGTACCTACATATCACTGACAGTCCTCACACATCACTGACAGTCCTCACACATCACTGACAGTCCTCACACATCACTGACAGTCCTCACACACCACTGACATTTCACACATACTGTACCACCGACAGTCCTCATTCACCACTGACAGTACTCACATATCACTGACAGTCCTCACACACACCTGACAGTCCTCACACACCACTGACAGTTCGCACATACCACCGACAGTCCTCGTTCACCACTGACTGTACTCACATATCCCTGACAGTCCTCACACATCACTGACAGTCCTCACACATCACTGACAGTCCTCACATATCACCGACAATCCTCACATATCACCGACATTCCTCACATATCACTGACAGTCCTCACATATCACTGACAGTCATCACATATCACTGACAGTCCTCACATATCACTGACAGTCCTCACATATCCCTGACAGCCCTCACATACCCCTGACAGCCCTCACATACCGCTGACAGCCCTCACATACCGCTGACAGTCCTCACATATCACTGACAGTCCTCACATACCCCTGACAGTCCTCACATACCCCTGACAGTCCTCACATACCACTGACAGTCCTCACATATCACTGACAGTCCTCACATACCATAGAATTCATGGCAAAGTGATTGTGCTGCGTCTGGAGGTCCAGGGCGTGCTGGTAGCTGACGCCGATCTCTGTGTGGCTCTGCAGGAACACTTCCTTATTGTGACTGATCCAGTCAAACATCTACAATGGGAACACAGAACAAATACGTGAGATTGGTTACGTTACTGGTTGGGTCCTGTGTGGCCCAGCATGGAGCTTGCAACACCAGCATTGTGGTTTTGATTCCCGCTGGGGCCCACCCATACAACAATGAAAGCACACATATAAAATACACATACTTGGCATATTATAAGATATAATATTAGACATTCCCATTGATAGTTTAGCACAGCAGATACATTATTTTGATTTTTGATTTTTTTTTTGTGGACTGGACAAAGAGGAAAGATATAGAAAATAGCAGAGGGCTGTACTTGAACCCATGCTTCAGCAGTATATATGTGTGCCAGAGGCAGCGGACTAGACCACTAGACCACCCTAAGCCAAGGCAGAGAAACATTATATTCATTATATTCATTACATGATACATGATTGTCCTCTCCTTGGCATTAATAATACACTAGTGATCAGATTTCATCAAACGCAGTCATCTCTCTTTCAAATCCTGGACAGCACGCTTGACTATACAATAAAATGTCAAATGATGGTGGCGTGACAAGCGTGATTATTGGGTGACACAGGAACAACTCTCTAGGCCAGCGGCTTCACATCTCCGCTCTGAAGAGCCTGCGACGTTAGAACAAACCTATTTAATCAGGTTTGATCGAGCTGTTAATTAAACATTGACGCTGGTGTGACCTCTCGCCGCTTGCCTTCCGATGGAAGTCCTTACAGAGGGGGAATTAGTCGCCCGACGTGTTTGTACTGATATCACAGATTCGTTTCTCTGTTGCAGAAGCTGTTTGATAACTAACGCTACATTCATTATTTTCGCATTCAAACAACGATGGAATTGCGGTTAAATGTATTCTATTTATTCAATGAGAAGTTTTTTTTTTTTTACAAATAGAACGGGAAAAGCTGAATAATGCCTCGGAAATAGTGCTCCGCCATGTGTTTTGGTTTGACGCATATTTCTGACCGTCAAAGTAGGGTTTGATGAAATCGATTTTATTGTCGAAAGTCTTGAAAGACCGTATGATTGACCACTTACTTGTAAATTCTCCTACTTGTCATGCTTATTAAATGACATCTTGTGAATTCTCCTACTTGTCATGCTTATTAAATGACATCTTGTGAATTCTCCTACTTGTCATGCTTATTAAATGACTTCTTGTGAATTCTCCTACTTGTCATGCTTATTAAATGACATCTTGTGAATTCTCCTACTTGTCATGCTTATTAAATGACATCTTGTGAATTCTCCTACTTGTCATGCTTATTAAATGACATCTTGTAAATTCTCCTACTTGTCATGCTTATTAAATGACATCTTGACGGCTTAATCTAATATCTGACAAATCAAATGAAGAGAAGTTGGCTAAAGAATTAATTAGCTCAATGACTGTTAGCTGTTTTTGTTGGGGGGGGGACAAATTCGGACTCAGAGCAGTAAGTTGATAATGCTGATAAATGACTCCCTATCATATTCACTTTGAGATGATGAATAGTGGAGAGCTAGTCGGGAAAAGAGACCGATGATGAGCATTTATCATTTAGTCTACAAACCATTTTCCTTAAATGACCAACTCCATTAAGCAAAAAATGTACTCTGGAAAAACGCCACATTCCTTGAAAGAAACCAATTGATAGTACGACAGATACTATGATTCTCTACAGGGCATAACCTACAACTCTCCTCACTAAAATCCATTTGAGCCATTTTGTGAGAAAAAAAACAAATGAATGTTTTGGATCGTCATGACAGCAGGGGAAGACGACGACATGGAGCCGAGGCAAGCCAGTAATTGTTCATTTTTGTCTGCGTTTAAAATGGCTATTGCCTACATAGAGTGCTACAAAAGTAGTGCACAAAAGAGTTATAGAGCGCCATTCGGGACGCAGCCAACAGAGATCACATGAGGTCATTACGGAGGAGGAGGAACAATAAACACCTGCGTCCATCCTCCCCTCCCTCCCTCCCCTCCCCTCCCTCCCTTCCCTCAGTGAAATGAGGCCTTCTGTCTATTACTGGTCCCTTTGGTCCTAATCCCCACAGATATGAACTGTCTCTACAGGGGTTACACGCGGACACGTTCGGTTCGGCCAAGCATTGTACAACGACAAAAAAAGAATAGCCTTCTTATGTTCGAGCTTCAAAAGGAGTCGCGTAAAACAAATGTGTTTCGCCTTTTTAATCTCCTCTCCGAATACTAACGTAGCGGCGTGCAACACCGAACGCTAATACGATTGTCCAAGTGCTTGGTCGGACCAGAATCAAAATAGTCCAATGTGTGAATCTGAGTTTACAAAATGACCAGTACCTGAATTGTTGAATCTGTCATGATTCTGATTGGACTGTGTTGTTATACACGTTGTTAGTAAATCGCCATCCAATTGGAGAGGACACAGGGAGGGACATACACTGTGCGTGTGCCATGCCTTAATTGGCATTGTCCCCAGGGAAATTAATCATTATCTGGGCCTGTCCTAATCAGAGGCCCTATGGGGCTCCACGATCATTAGGGAAGGGACTGACTGCACTTATCCAAATGAAGGCATCTTCGTCATTGTAGGGTTTATTGGGGGGAGTGTTGGCTTGAGGGATTGGAGAGAATATTGCACGGTTATATGGGAATAATATACATTTTCTTCCTCTCTGTTAACACTAGCTGTGTGGCAGTTCTACCTTAGTTTATTTGTCTGGTTGCCTTGACGAAGCAGGAAATGACCTGGCAATGTAGAATATTGTTCAGAATCATATGATATCATCTTCGTCATCAAAATACTATCACCTTTTCTTAGAGACCCGCCTGTGTCTCTGACCTTGCCAGAGTTGTATAGGTCTTAACGTGAGGTTGTTGTTGCGTCATTCCTAATGAGTTTTGGGGTATTTGGGGTATATGAGGTTTTCCTTTAAAAGCCCGGAAGCTTTTCAGAGAACCAAAAAGAATCACATGTAATTATTACATGTACCTTTGGGTTATTGACATTGTCAAGGGAGATGAGTGCGTAGATGAGAATAAATAATTTTGTCATCTCTAAAACCCCACTTAGAAAAATGTCATGACTTGGAAAAGTGGGCAAAATACATGTTTATTCCCCCAAATACCATCTCAGGGAATGATGTACTGAGCCGCTCTGTTTTCATAATATATTATAAAAGCACATATCCTTGTAAAAGCATATTATATCCCATTTAATATGTGTTTCCAATAAATACAAACAAATGGCAGAGTTTTCTATGTATTTAGGCCCTCCATATAAACCGAGAAATGCGACGTGTAAAATGGCACCCTATTCCCTACATAGTGCACTACTTTAGTACACTATGTAGGGGACCGGGTGCCATTTGGGGTGCTGCCTAGGCCTCACATCACATCGAGCCCAAAGTTTGTTATTGGTTCCCGTACTGAGGACATTCACAATGCGCCTCTAGGATAAATATTTGAGGACAAGACTCTAGGATATTTATATGCCAAAACCTCTCAATTGGTTTGCAACCTTTTTAATATAAATTCCTTGTCAACGTTTGTCTGCCTTACTATACACAAGGCACATGTGTGGCAATAAGTTTGGTCTTACTAAAACGCCCTGCGAGGTCAAATCAACAGAGTGTCTTTAATGTGATGCGGGTTTATTCTTTTTATTCTGTTAGGACACACAGGGTGTTGTGAAATCTGTGAATGTATTCTAATGTTTTTAAAATGGTAGAACTGCCTTAATTTCGCTGGACCCCAGGAAGAGTAGCTGCTGCCTTGGCATATTAAATACAAAATACACATATACACAGATCAACTCAGCTTAACAGTTGTTATTGTGATGGTTGTTTCTGGCCCCTCTGGGCTTTGGTTACTCACCTTCTCTGCGTCTTGCTCAAAGAGGCGAAGCTGGAAACACTGGTCCAGTTTGAGCTTGCGGACGTGCCACATCTGGTGCAGGTGCTGTCTGGTCGAGTGCAGCTTGTCCAGCAGGCTGGCGATCTTAGGCACCACGCTCTGGAAGTCGGCGCTGCCCGAGATGCAGTTCCTCCCAGAAAAACCATCACTAGACCGGATACACTGAAGCAGCCTCTGGCCCTCCCTGTCCAGCTCCTCCACGGGAGCCTTCATCACCTTCTTCTTGAGCTGCGTGTGCTCGTCGATGAGCCGCCGGGAGCCCTCCACGTCCACCGGGAACTCCTTCTTGGCCAGCAGCTCCTGGAGGTCCTCCAGGCGGGAGAGGAGGTGCACGGCCGAGCCCATGAACTCCTCCAGGGCCACGCGCAGATCCATCCACTCCTCGTGTTTGTACTCCAGAGAGCCCTCAAAGTCGTCCGTCAGCTGGGACGGGTCCACCAACTTAGTCAGGCCCTCCACTGACACCATGCTAGTCTGTCAACAGCACACAATCGAGAGGCTCTCGTTATGTTACCCCCAAACCGGGTACAAGCTTCATTGGACGCGTCCAAAATAGTACTCTATTCCTTATATGGCAAACAAGGCCCAGGCTCTATGTAGGGAATAGGGTGACATTTGGAACAAAGCCATTCTGTTTCTTATTAGCACTACATGTTCACTGTGGAGGGAAGGAATGAGAGAGGGGAGGACCAAGGGGTGTAAACATAACCTCACACTACCTAGCATACTACTCATGGCCGACCTCTGTTACAGCCCTACAGGCAGAGAAGATGGGGAAATCGCGGGGAGGAAATAATCATTTCTCACCGGTCCCTCTGAAAACACAGCTCTGTGCTTCCTGTCCGGCTTTAGAGACATGTTCAAATTAGCGACTGTTGTTGAGTATCGCTGATAGTCCTGTGATTGATTAGACTTTAAAATAAAGTGCTATTCAACTCTGGCTGAAATGCGACATCAAAACGACTCGTTTATCGTAATAATTGAAACCGGCATGCTGACTAGAGAAAACGTCTGTACTGAAGAAACATAAAATAGTTCAGGGCAGTAGGTAGACATTCCAACCAAAACAAGGTTCTGTTTGCGCCCATGCTGAGCGATGCTGGGCGAGAGGCTTACCTCAAATGTGAACTTGGCACTGCCAAAGTTGGTCTTCTGCTTCTGCCAGAAGTTGTCGGGTTTGATAATCAGCGCCACGCAGATCTCGGCGGGGAAGGCTTCCTGCAGGGTCTTCAGCAGAGGCTTGATCAGGTCCCACTTGGAGCCGCGCATATCAATGATGACCGTGAAGCCTCGCTTGCACACATCCTCACTGGGAGATAGAGGAGATGAAAGGACCATTCGAGAGAGAGGAGAGAGGGATAGTGAGAGAGAAATGGAGAGAGGAGGGGCGAGAAAGAGAGAAGGGGGGTGAGTGAAAAAGAGACAGGAAGAGAGAGAGAGAGGGAGAGAGAGAGAGAGAGAGAGAGAGAGAGAGAGAGAAAAAGAGAGAGAGAGAGAGAGAGATAACCAACCACTAGTACCCAGCATTCCCTGTACATCACATCCACTCCCATAGAGTCTGCTCGAGCTGGGGCGGGCGACGTCACGCCATCCAACACCACCATCCAACACTCCCTACTTAATATCCCTCTGCCAATTTAGACTCCCCTGGACTGTCAGCCAGGCACGGTGCTAAAGCCATTACACCACTGGAACTGTGTAACTGCTGTGACTAAATGACAAGCGCTGTTCAATTGGAGTTGTTTCCAGCTGACGCACTGCTTCTACCTTCGGTGTGGTACGATCCCTCCCGCGATTTCTGACAAGCCTGTCATCGACATTAAGCTCTGTTGTTTTAGATTATCATACAAACGATAGCATATCACACACAAACCTCTTCTCTCTTCCTGGGCATGTCCTCTTTCGATGTAACAGGCTTATTCGTTCAGAGTCTTGTTTCAATTTCAACCCCGCAAAATGGAGGGCCCCACTTTTCTAACAGGTTATGAGGCTGTAATGCTATTAACGCTCTATTCTTAGGCCCGATGCTCCGAAAGCACTTTAACGCGATTGGAAGAAGATAAAAATAACCTCTAATTGCTTTGGCCCGCCACAGGCCCTCCTCCTCCAGCCTCCGCTACTTCTGCAATTAATATGATCCTCCGCATCGCTTTGTGCAGGAAGACTGGGGACACACAGGAGACAATGTCTGCATCCCAATTGGCTCCCTATTCCCTATGTAGTGCACTACTTTTGACCAGGGCCCATAGGACTCTGGCGAAAAGTAGTGCACTACATAGGGAATAGGGTGCCAATTGAGACGCAGACAACACATTTGTACCAACAGCAGTCTATTAGGCCGCCTTGTTTCCTGCCATTTTCTCTTCTCAATGGGCCAAGGACGACAGGAAAACAGCCTTGACACAGTCACACACATCCTACTAGTAGAAAAGAGAAGTGATACTGGTTAGATGAATTTCTCCTTTGTATTGAGTAGATGAGGTGTTATGTGAAAACACTACTTTAATTTCCAGGTACTGTAGGCTGAAATGTCAATGGATATGTAGCCCGTGACCTTTGGCTTTGCCACACTGATTGTCAATGAACAGCAGCATTTATCGACTTGGAATGTGTCCTAAATGGAACCCTACTCCCTTTATAGAGCACAATGGGCCCAGGTCAAACGTAGTGCACTATATGGAAAATAGGGTCCCATTTGGGACATAGAGACGTCGACTTGCTCGTTCACTTTCAAATTAAGGGAACATGTTGAAGTGGCTATGACATCATTGTCCCAGTGTGTGGTTTCCCTCACCCATGCAAGCTCAGCTAATTCCAATGAGCTCAATACAAACGGAGACTGTTGCTGAAATATCACAGTAGCTATCACTGCAAACACATATCCAAGAATTACAAATAGAGAGAATTAACATTTTCTGGACGCAGAGAGGGAATTCCAATAAATGGCTGGGTAGAGGTTGGGGAGTGGGGGATAGGTTGGGTGGATGGTGGTACTGGTGGGATGGATTAATAGCATTGACAGAAATGGGAAAGGAAGCAACAGGCACTGACTGGGATGCTGTGATCTGGAGCTACAGTATCAAATCACATTTTATTTGTCAGATGCGTCAATTACAACAGGTGTAGACCTTACTGTGAAATGCTTACCTACAAGCCCTTCATTTTATTTTATTTAACATTTATTTAACTAGGCAAGTCAGTTAAGAACAAGGCTGACCACAGCGCAGGCTGACCACACCGCCCGAGCGTTGCAAAATAAATGTAGAAATCTATATTATTCAATTATTGCACCCACACTGCACCCACAACGAGCGTCTGCGTTGCCAAGTGCTAAAATAGAAGTCAGTTCTATTTGTGACGCAGATCGCACTGCAAGTCCTGCCTCTCCCGTCTCCCCATTGGTTTATAGAAGCAGGTACCCACGTGCCATCTCCTCATTGGTTATACTCACATGGGTGACTGAAAGACGAACGAGATTGGTGGCGGTGATGCACCTAATTTATGAAAGTTCCCCTCGCAATATGAAGTCCAGAGAAAAAAAAGCCTAGAAGGAGGAGAGATGACTAGAAACAATTCGGTTGACCGTTTTATGTGTGGATTAATTGTCAGAGTAGAGGACCTTGTGCATTTCAGGTAAAATAACAACTCGATGTTTATATCCCAGGATAAATTAGTTAGCAACAGCAAGCTAGCTAAATAGGACAAATTAGCTAGCAAGTGCAAGCTAGCTAGCTAGCTAAATAGGACAAATTATCTAGCAAGTGCAAGCTAGCTAGATAAATTGCCATAAATGTTTAATGCATTTTGACCTGTCCCCATATTAATGTAATTGGTTCAGAGTTTGTTTTGATATTTTAACCCCCGTGTCAAGATCGCGTTTGGTGTGGGGGGATAAAATACATTTATGCACGATGGCGCACGCGCACAGCGCACGCCCCCCCCGGCCAAACCCTCCCATAATCCGGACAACGCTGGGCCAATTGTGGGTCCTATGGGACCCCCAATCACTCCGGTTGTGATACAGCCCGGGATCAAACTCGGGTCTGTAGTGACACCTCTAGCACTGCGATGCAGTGCATTAGGCCGCCTCGCCACTTGGGATGCCTTAACTAACAATGCAGTTCAATAAATATAGTTCATAAAATATTTACTAAATAAACTAAAGTAAAAAATTAAATAAAAAGTAATGCAATAAAATAACAATAACGATGCTATGTACAGGGGGTACCGGTACCGAGTCAGTTTGCAGGTTAGTCGAGGTAACTTGTACACCTAGGTAGGGCTAAAGTGACTATACATAGATAATACACAGCGAGTAACAGCAGTGTAAAAACAAAGAGGGAGGTGGCTATTTTATTAATTGTTGAGCAGTCTTATGGCTTGGGGGTAGAAGCTGTTAAGGAGCCTTTAGGTACCGCTTGCCATGCGGTAGCAGAGAGAACAGTCTATGAGTTGGGTGACAGGAGTCTTTGAGAATTTTTGGGGCCTTCCTCAGACACCGCTCAGTGGGTCTAGTGTTTCCCGGGATGATGGTGCTGATGTGAGCCATGTCCAGCCTTTCAAAGCACTTCATGGCTACCGACGAGAGTGCTACGGGGCAGCAGTCATTTAGGCAGGTTACCTTCGCTTTCTTGGTCACAGGGACTGTGGTGGTTTGCTTGAAACATGGAGATATTAACACAGTTCTTAATACAATTCCTGACGGTCACAGTCACACAACTCATTATGAAACCATTTTCAGCGTCTTTAAAGAAAGCACACACCGAGAAAAAGGTGGACACCGAAACGCCTGCGTGAATTTATTCAGCCTCTCCGGTGAAAAGAGAGACCGAGAAAGATGTGAAGCTACTTGAGAGAGAAACAGAAAACCACAAAAGAGTCTGGAGAGAGGCTCTCATTGCTCAACGGTTGACAGCGCGGCTCTAGAAGTACGCCATGTGGCCACGCCCCGCTTCCTTCTCTCTGCTCTGTAATTACCTTATCCTTTTCCATTCGCGACATGTGTTGGTAATGGTGGTGGGTCAGTTGGAGGGGAGTTAGGGGGACTCTCCCTGGCTCTCAGGCCGGGCTGACTGTTTAAACTCTCATTAAGCAGGTCACACAGAGAGGCTTTGAAGCTGACTTCATAGGTCCACTGCCAGGCCTGATCAATGGCTGAACGCACTCAGTGCAGCCCTGTCACTCTGCCTGGCTGACAGCTCCCGAAACACACACACACACACACACACACACAAACCCATGTGCGCACACACACCATACACACTTGCGCACACACGTATGCATACACACGAACAGGCACACATGCACAGGCACACACACATGCGCACAAACATTTTCCACTGCAGTTAACAGCGTGGTCACGAGGATCAGCCCGGGGAAATATAAGTGTTTAGATAACGCAAGAAAAACACACACACACACACACACACACACACACACACACACACACGATGCCACGAACTGAATGTGTACATTTTCAGCATATTTGAAACCATGGCCCAGGCTCTGACAGATATAAGACCAAGCTAGTGAAACACATCGGTGCCTTCGGAAAGTATTCAGACGCCTTGACTTGGTCCACATTTTGTTACGTTACAGCCTTATTCTAAAATGGATTAAATAGATGTTTTCCCTCATCAATCTACACACAATACCCCATAATGACAAAGTGAAAACAGGTTTTTAGACATTTTTGTAAATGTATAAAAAAAAATGAAAAACAGAAACACCTTATTTACGTAAGTATTCAGACCCTTTGATTTCAGACTCGACATTGAGCTCCTGTGGATTCTGCTTCCATTGCTCATCCTTGATTTGGCCCATCTATATAAGGTCCCACAGTTAACAGTGCATGTCAGAGGAAAAACCAAGCCACGAGGTCGAAGGAAATATCCGTAGAGCTCCGAGACAGGATTGTGTCGACATCTCTGCAGCACTCCACCAAGCAGGCCTTTTATGTAGAGTGGACAGACGGAAGCTGCTCCTCAGTAAAAGGCACATGACAGCCCGCTTGGAGTTTGCCAAAAGGCACCTAAAGGACTCTCAGACCATGAGAAACAAGATTCTCTGGTCTGATGGAACCAAGACCGAACTCTTTGGCCTGAATGCCCAGCGTCACGTCCCTACGGTGAAGCATGGTGGTGGCAGCATCATGCTGTGGGGATGTTTTTCAGCGGCAGGGACTGGGAGACAGCTCTTAAGGTTCCTTTGAGAACGAACTTGCCAGATAAAGAATGGTGTGTCATCAGACGTGGCATCCACATAATTTCTAAAAGGTTTGTGAAATGTGTGGAAGCCTGTAGATGTGCCCCTTTCATACAGCAAATTGGCAAATGTTAAATAGATTTTTCAGGGTACCATTTCTAATGTTGATTTATGAGTTAAATGAACACTAAAAACAGTTCATTTAAGACTAATTTGGTGTAAAACAACCCCAGTGTTGGTGTTAACAACCAGAGTTGAACCAAAACCCCGTCCGTCATATAATATTTCCCAGCAGGCTCTGTTGCGGGTAGATTTTATTTATTGTTTATTTCAATATCTATCTTTCTGCCTGTACATTAACTTATTCATTCATCTTATGCTACTCAAATATTAATAACATACATTTTTCTAAAGTACACTGAACAAAAATATAAACGCAACATGTAAAGTGTTGGTCCCATGTTTCATGAGCTGAAATAAAAGATGCCAGAAATTGTCCATTCGCAACAAAAAGTTTTTCTTATTTACATCGCTGTTAATGAGTAGAGTGCCTCATGTTGGCGGTGGGCTTTTGGTATCGGCAGGCATAAGCTACTGACAACGAACACAATTGCATTTTATCGATGGCAATTGAATGCACAGAAATACCGTGACGAGATCCTGAGGCCCATCTGAAGCTGGAGACTTATATCTCCCTCACTAACTTTAAACATCAGCTATCCGAGCAGCTTACCGATTGCTGCCGCTGTACATAGCCCATCTGTAAATAGCCTATCCAATCTACCTACCTCATCCCCGTATTGTTTTTATTTTACTTTTCTGCTCTTTTGCACACCAGTATCTCTACTTGCACATCATCATCTACTCATCTATCACTCCACTGTTAATTTGCTAAATTGTAATTGTAATCAAAGAACCATCCCATTGAAGGTTCTTCAGAGAACCTAAAATGGTTCCCCTATGGCATCGCTCTGAAAAACATTATTTGGTTCCAACTGGGGCCTTTATTCTTTTAAGTGTAGGGAATAGGGTGCCATTTGAGATGCAAGCCTAGTGTGCATCGAAGAGAGAAATCCGATCTGCAATGTACAGATAGGTTTAACGTACTAAGGCAGGTAAGGAAACAGAGCAGCTGTTCTAGCAAACTGTCATAAATCATTCCTGCGGCTTTTCTTCAGGGAGTCTCTCTAATGGCCCTCCTGGAAAAACTAAAAAGGCTTGGTGAGAGGGAGAGAGGGAGCCCCCGAAAAATCCTGGGCTCACTGTTTACATTAGCCCACTGTAGCCTCAAGGATGGGCTCACAGCCAGATGCTTTCATGAGACTTCACTCCACACTAGTCCATACACCAAATGGGTGAGTCCTAAACAGCACCCTATTCAACATATAGTGCACTACATTTGACCACAGCCCTATGGGCCCTAGTCAAAAGTACGGCAGTGGTTCCCAACTCTAGTCCTCGATTACCCCCAACAGTACACATTTTTATTGTAGCTTCAAACTGTCAACTAATTATCAGGCCCTCAATGAGTTGAATCAGGTGTTTTATGTCTGGGGCTACAACAAAAACTGTGCTGTTGGAGGTCTTCGAGGACTGGAGTTGGGAACCACTGATATAGGGAATAGAGTGCCATTTGGGATGCATCATTTGTATACATACGCTACATTAGCCAAACACAGCCTGAGCAGAGGTGGAAGGGAGTGAAAAAAAGACTGAGAGTAACAGCTCTACTATGGATGGATTAGTTAATAGTGCAACTGGGTTTGGCCAAGATGTTGGCTTTCTGAAAGATTATAGATACAATTTACATACATCCTTCTGTGGGAGCATTTTCACATTTGTCCTACTAGAATTACAATCACAAAAGGAACACTTGGCTCGACACACAAAATCTAAGAATATTCAATCAAATAATGTCTACATTTCATGATATACAGTGCATTTGAAAGGCGTTTAGACCCCTTGACTTTTTCAACATTTTGTTACGTTACATCCTTTTTCTAAAATATATGTATTTTTTAATTCCCCTCATCAATCTACACACAATACCCCATAATGACAAAGCAAAAACAGGTTTTTAGACATTTTTGCAAACACCTTATTTACATAAGTATTCAGACCCTTTGCTATGAGATTCAAAGTTGAGCTCAGGTGCATCCTGTTTCCATTGATCGTCCTTGAGATGTTTCTACAACTTGATTGGAGTCCACCTAGGGTCAATTAAATTGATTGGTCATGATTCGGAAAGGCACACACTTGTCTATATAAGGTCCCACAAGACGGAGCTGCTCTTCCTCCCGGGGAAGGACTGCCCGTTCCATGATCTCGCCATCACGGTTGACAACTCCATTGTGTCCTCCTCCCAGAGCGCTAAGAACCTTGGCGTGATCCTGGACAACACCCTGTCGTTCTCAACTAACATCAAGGCGGTGGCCCGTTCCTGTAGGTTCATGCTCTACAACATCCGCAGAGTACGACCCTGCCTCACACAGGAAGCGGCGCAGGTCCTAATCCAGGCACTTGTCATCTCCCGTCTGGATTACTGCAACTCGCTGTTGGCTGGGCTCCCTGCCTGTGCCATTAAACCCCTACAACTCATCCAGAACGCCGCAGCCCGTCTGGTGTTCAACCTTCCCAAGTTCTCTCACGTCACCCCGCTCCTCCGCTCTCTCCACTGGCTTCCAGTTGAAGCTTGCATCCGCTACAAGACCATGGTGCTTGCCTACGGAGCTGTGAGGGGAACGGCACCTCAGTACCTCCAGGCTCTGATCAGGCCCTACACCCAAACAAGGGCACTGCGTTCATCCACCTCTGGCCTGCTCGCCTCCCTACCACTGAGGAAGTACAGTTCCCGCTCAGCCCAGTCAAAACTGTTCGCTGCTCTGGCCCCCAATGGTGGAACAAACTCCCTCACGACGCCAGGACAGCGGAGTCAATCACCACCTTCCGGAGACACCTGAAACCCCACCTCTTTAAGGAATACCTATGATAGGATAAAGTAATCCTTCTCACCCCCCCCCCCCCCCTTAAAAAATTTAGATGCACTATTGTAAAGTGGCTGTTCCACTGGATGTCATAAGGTGAATGCACCAATTTGTAAGTCACTCTGGATAAGAGCATCTGCTAAATGACTTAAATGTAAATGTAAATGTTGACAGTGCATGTCAGAGCAAAAACCAAGCCACGAGATCAAAGGAATTGTCTTTAGAGCTCTGAGACAGGATTCTGTCGAGTCACAGATCTGGGGAAGGGTGTAAAAAAAATGTCTGCATCACTGAAGGTCCCCAAGAACACAGTGGCCTCCATCATTCTTAAATTGAATACATTTGGAACCACCAAGATTCGTCCTAGAGCTGGCCACCTGGAAAAACTGAGCAAATCGGGGAGAATGGCCTTGGTCAGAAAGGTGACCAAGAACCCGATGGTCACTCTGACAGAGCTCCAGAGTTTCTCTGTGGAGATGGGAGAACCTTCTTGAAGAACAACCGTCTCTGTAGCACTCCACCAATCAGGCCTTTATGGTAAAGTGGCCAGACGGAAGCGACTACTCAGTAAAAAAGGCACATGAGTTTACCAAAAGGCACCTAAATGACTCAGACCATGAGAAACAAGATTGAACTTTTTGGCCTGAATGCCAAGCGCCACATCTGGAGGAAACATGGCACCATCACTACGGTGAAGCACGGTGGTGGCAGCATAATGATGTGGGGATGTGTTTCAGCGGCAGGGACTGGAAGACTAGTCAGGAATGAGGGAAAGATGAACGGCGCAAAGTGCAGAGAGATCCTTGATGAAAACCTGCTACAAAGCACTCAGGACCTCAGACTGGGGTGAAGGTTCACCTTCCAACAGGACAATGACCATAAGCACATAGCCAAAAAAAAACGCAGGAGTGGGTTCGGGACAAGTCTCTGAATGTCCTTGAGTGGCCCAGCCAGAGCCGGATCTGAATACTTATGTAAATGTGAAATGTCGTTTATTTTTATTTTTTTATACATTTGCAAAAATGTCTAAAACCTAAAACGAGACAAATGACAATTGTTTATCCATTTTAGAATAAGGCTGTAACATAACAAAATGTGGAAAAAAGTCAAGGGATCGGAATACTTTCCGAACGCACCGTACACCACGACATGGATGACCATCTCCTTACGACAACAAAACAGAATGAACCATGCTGAAGTACGCTCTAATGTGTATGCCGTGTGTCAGCATACATGTCGACGGCATGTTTCTCCTGCTAGCCACATACATTAAGTCATGTTTACATTAGTATGATTATGAAATGAGTCCAGGGACCGTATGTGTCAAGCGTCTCAGAGTAGGAGTGCTGATCTAGGATCAGGTCCCATCTGTCCATGTAATCTTGCAGGTTGACGTTTATTGTCATGAGTCTTGTCCTGGAGGCAAAACTACGTGATTCCCCTTTAGATATGCCAGCTGCAAAGTCAAAATGGGCTATATTGTAAGAATGTGCCTTTTTGGTTTTAATTTAAAGTTAGGGTTAGCAGTGTGGTTACGGTTAGGGTTAAGGTTAGGGTTAGGTTTAAAATCAGATTTGATGACTTTGTGGCTGTGCCAGCTAGTGACCATTCTGCAGAGGTGACTCCAGAACAAGATAGAAACATGCTAAACTGCTTCAATCTTATTCAATGTGATCTAAAAAGCAAAAAAACGGATCATAAATCAGATACCTCTCCACTGTTCTTACCTGGGCACAGTGGAGAGGTACGTCACCAGCTGTCGCAGCTCCTCGTGTTTTATTCTATCATGGTTGCTTCTGGCAGGGAAGGTCAGTATGGGGCCACCTCTCTTATCACGACCTCCTGTAGGAACACAGACAGTGGAAATCTCCTTATTTTTGAGAGCAGTATGTCAGAAATAGATAGAGCTTTAAGTGCACATCAGGGTTCCGCTCCAAATGGCACCCTATTCCCTATAGAGTGCACTACTTTGACCAGGGCCCATATGGTACTAAAGCTTCACGCTACGATTCTCAGTATTCTCTCAAAGTGCCCGTGTACATCAATTACGGTAAGACATGGTATACAACGTAATGGGAGTAGAAAGGGTCTATCTTCATGTCTCTCATTTACTAGGTCTTTATCCCAAATGGCACACTATTTCTTGTACTACTTTTGACCAGAGCCCATGGTCAAAAGTAGTGCACTGTAATAGGGAATATGGTGTCATTTGGGACGCATCCCATGTGTAGAGGGATGCATGACCTGTTTGAGGGGGAAGTACATTTGTTTATCCCTGGTGCTCATGGGACTTGGCAACAGCAAGGGAGACAGAGAGGCAAGGCAGCAACAACGCCCCAGAGGAAGGGCATGGAGGGCCTTGTCCAGGTGGGATTTTGTTGGTGACAGATCTTTGTTGACATTTTTGGGGAGAACCAACCCCCTCGGATGGCGGAACTCCCCCGTGCCTCCCCCTCCCCTCTCTGACAAATGTCCACCAGTCTTTCATCCTCAAGGCCCTCCCCCTCAGCGTGTGTGTGTGTGTGTGTGTGTGTGTGTGTGTGTGTGTGTGTGTGTGTGTGTGTGTGTGTGTGTGTGTGTGTGTGTGTGTGTGTGTGTGTGTGTGTGTGTGTGTGTGCGTGTGTGTCTGCACCACACACTGGGCCTCGTCACAGAGATAAGGCCAACTTTATTCTACTGCTGCTGGGGGAACCTCTATATATTTACGGGAGAAAAAAATGAGTGTTACTGCCATAACCCTGGTTATATGAGAATATATGAGTGAGATGTCTCACTTATGGAATTCTCTCTAGCGAACCAAACACACAAGATCTGTTGGAGACAGACAGGTCGAGTGGCGAACAAGGTGAGTCCCTTCCCTCCTTATAAGGTGCCACTCGCAAATCCTCTGGTCATTCTCAAGCATGGTTCTCTTCCTTGGGCTCGTGCGAGCAGTGAGACATTTCACCCATATATTCTCATAGAACCGGGGTTACGCAAGTAACCCTAGGTTCTATTTCGAATACTAATTTCAATGTCTCACTTATGGGATATGGCCAACTCCCGTATCGCAGACATGCTCTCCAACGCCAGGGTAGTCCCAACAGCATCACCCCTCAGAGGCTCTGAGGAAGGTGCAGTGACAACCAGTCATTAAGACCTCATTAATGTATGAGGGGTGGCCCAACACGCCGCATAGAACATCTCTTGCAAAGAGATGGCTTTGAACAGTGCCCAAGAGGTAGCCATACCTCTGGTGGAATCAGCCCTCAGACCCTACGGGGGGCGGTAAAACCCTTGCTATTATAAGCCAATATACTGTAATAGCCTATCCAATGGGATAGCCGTTGACGAAAGAGGAGCCCACACTTGCAGGGGGGCGCCCAAGGCACGAAGAGTTATTTCGCCATGCTTTCGTTCTATCCAAGTAGATGTGCAAAGGATGCACTGGAGATAAACGGTGGAGACGCTCTCCTTTTGAAGAAGTGAGGGTCGGAGGGTGAAAAGCCATGAACTCTTGTAATTGCTGCTGACCTGAGGCATAAAGGTGGGGCTGGGTAACAACGTTACCTTCGGTAACCCCAGGGCAAACTGTGGGCACGAATGGTGGACTGACGGTGCGTGCAGCTCACTCACTCGCTTTGCGGATGTAAGGGCAAACAGTAAAGGAGAGATATTTCATCTGCTCGCTTTCCGGCAGAAGTGAAACTGCCTCCAGAGCAATAGACAGGTCCCAAGATGAGGCTAAAGGCTTGGAAACTGAGCGTACGTAACAATGCTCCCTTCATAAGACAAGATAACAGAGGATGTATCCTTACTGTGTTATTGTTGAAGCCCATATGACAGGCCGACAATGCTTCTAAATAGACCTTAACAGTGGAGAACGACCTTCCCTCTGTCCAAAATGTCCTGTAATATGCATAAAATCTGGCCTACAGAGCATTGGTGAGAAAATATCTGTTTTTGGTCACACCACTTCTCAAAAACACACCACTTGTTTCCATAAGGTGAGCGTGTAGAAGGGGCTCTTGCTGGGTTTTCTCAATGATTTCGAGTGACAAGCCTGTTGAATAATAATGACGACATCAAAACTATGAACTACCACATTTGGAATGATGTAATAACCAAAAAAGTGTTAAACAAATCAAAATATATTTTAGATTCTTCAAAGTAGCCACCCTTTGCCTTGATGACAGCTTTGCACACTCTTGGCATTCTCTCAACCAGCTTCACCTGGAATGCTTTTCCAACAGTCTTGAAGGAGTTCCCACATATGCTGAGCACTTGTTGGCTGCTTTTCCTTCACTCTCAGGTACAACTCATCCCAAACCATCTCAATTGGTTTGAGGTCGGGTGATTGTGGAAGTCAGGTCATCTGATGCAGCACTCCATCCCTCTCCTTCTTGTTCAAATGCCCCTTACACAGCCTGGAGGTGTGTTTTGGGTAGTTGTCCTTTTGAAAAACAATTGATAGTCCCACTAAGCACAAACCAGATGGGATGGCGTATCGCTACAGAATGCTGTGGTAGCCATGCTGGTTAAGTGTGCCTTGAATTCTAAATAAATCACTGACAGTGTCACCAGCAAAGCACCCCCACACCATCACACCTCCTCCATGCTTCACGGTAAGAACCACATATGCAGAGATTATCCGTTCACCTTCTCATCAAACCAAAGGACAGATTTCCAACAGTCTAATGTCCATTGCTCGTGTTTCTTGGGCCAAGCAAGTCTCTTCTTCTTATTGGTATCCTTTAGTAGTGGTTAATTTGCAGCAATTTGACCATGAAGGCCTGATTCACGCAGTCTCCTCTGAACGGTTGATGTTGAGATGTGTCCGTTACTTGAACTCTGTGAAGCATTTATTTGGGCTGCAATCTGAGGTGCAGTTGACTATAATGAACTTATCCTCTGCAGAAGAGGTAACTCTGGGTCTTCCTTTCCTGTGGCTGTCCTCCTGAAAGCCAGTTTCATCATAGCACTTGATTGTTTTTGCGACTGCACTTGAAGAAACTTTCAAAGTTCTTGAAATTTTCCGGATTGACTGACCTTCAAGTAACGATGGACTGTCGTTTCTCTTTGCTTACTTGAGCTGTTCTTGACATAATATGGACTTGGTATATTACCAAATAGGGCTATCTTCTGTATTCCACCCCTAACTTGTCACAACTGATTGGCTCAAACGCAATAGGAAGGAAATAAATTCCACAAATTAACTTTTGACAAGGCACACCTGTTATTTTAAATGCATTTCAGGTGACGACCTCATGAAGCTGGTTGAGAAAATGCCAAGAGTGTGCAAAGCTGTCATCAAGGCAAAGGGTGGCTACTTTGAAGAATCTCAAATATAAAACATATTTTGATTTGTTTATCACTTTTTTGGTTACTACATGATTCCATATGTGTTATTTCATAGTTTTGATGTCTTCACTATTATTCTACAATGTAGAAAATAGTCAAAATAAAGAAAAACCCTTGAATGAGTAGGTGTGTCCAAACTTTTGACTGGTTCTGTATCTGTATCGGTTCCTAGTCCAACGCTCTAACCACTAGGCTACCTGCCTCCCCAATATCTGTATCTCCTCTTTACAGCTCAAAGAATGCCTTGGGTTAACAACAGCCTTAGATTATTAGACTAAATGAGATTCTCTCTATTCCACATGGCGTTGAACTTGTTTTTAGAACAGAGTTCTAGTCAGCTCCCGTCCCCAGTCAGCTTTCTTCACCAGCATTTGACCTGTTTACCCTAGTCATTCAGAGATGTGTCAGAAATGATGAAACAAAAGGCAAAAAAAATATGTTTTAGTCACACTGGCTGGCTGCAATGAACTTAGAGGGATTCTGGCCAGCAGCATTGTATTAATGAGCATTGAGGTCATGGAAATGTTTATCTCCACTGTCCAAACCTGGGTTTAAACACTATTTGAAATCATTTCAAATGTTGTGTTTGATTGAGCTTGCCTACCACAATAGAGCCAATAGAACACCTACAGAATTGCAAACCCCACCCATCTGGCCCTGCAGCCATGCTAAAGCAAACGCTAAAAGTATTTGAAAGATTTTGAATAGTATTTGAACCCAGGTCTGCACACTGTACTGTTGAACTCTGTAACGAGAATGTCCTGTACAGTAGAAATGACCAGGGTGACATCATCATCTAAGCTACAGTAAGGTCTAGGGGAGGGGAATGTGATGTGTCCTTGTACTGACATCCAGTATGTCCCAAATGGAACCCATATACATACATAGTGCACTACTTTGGACCAGAGCCCATAGGGGTCCCCAGCCTTACATCAACAGTACTGGAAAGCAAACCTGTCAGCCCATGTAGAGGTTGTGATTCAATGTAAGGTACTCTGCTACAACAGGATATCATGGGGTGGCAGGTAGCCTAGTGGTTAGAGCGTTGCGCCAGTAACTGAAAGGTTGCTAGATCCAATCCCAGAGCTGGAAAGGTGTTCCGCAAGGCAGTTAACCCCCAACAACCCCCCTGCACATCTTTGATTCAGAGTGGTTGGGGTTAAAGGTGGAAAGAAACATTTTGTTTGATTGCATTCAGTTGTGTGCAACTGACCCTCTCCCCTCCGCAGGATGAGTGATCTCTCATTTCAGTCTCTGAACAGCCACTATGATCCGTAAGGAAGTATTAGCGAAGTTATGACCTGTCTGAACTAATGGCCAATCACATGTCCTGATGTACCCTGTGCTGTTGCTTCATGTTAATTAATTGGATCAAATAGACAAAAGGATTCCCTAGTAACTAAACAGAAGCAAAACAACCGAAACGGGGAGGGACCTACCTGAACTTGTTCAATGAGAAAGAAACTATCTTTCCCGCACGTGAAAGTTGTTGTTGTTGTGCCGATGGTTAAACGTCTACATGCTTGTCATGTGCTACTAAATCATACTTGTCATGTGCTACTAAATCATACTTGTCATGGGAATTTCCTCAGCATTGGTCTGCCATGAACACTGCCGGGCCAGAAAATAAAACATCTTCATGATTTCCCATAGTGGATTCGTCAAACTGAAGCGTCACTGTTGCAACCCAAACAGTACCCAGTAGTGCACTACTTTGGAACAGGGCCGACAGGGCTAGGGAATAGGCGACGCAGGCACACACTCACCTGACACAAAGGCCACTTTCTCTTTCAGCACAGGCAGGACATCAGACGCCTTAATCCCATCGTTTCTGAAGGACCCTGGAGAGGAGGAAGAGAGTCAGATCAGGACAAGATTCAGCCAATCAGGACAAGATTCAGCTAATCAGCTTTCATCTCTGTAATCTCACTAAGTGATGTACATTCCTGAAATAAAAGGAACACATAACTACAGTCTGATGATGATGATGATAGATAACACAAAGACAAGCTCGCACTTCTCCTGAATGGTTTTCCCAGACCCTGAGAACTTTTTCTTCACAAAGTTTTCTAAGCCAATGACATGTCATTAGAACAGGGATTAAATGACGATAAAAAAAAAAAAAGAGAACAAACATAATGGTATGTTCCAGTACTCTATGCTATATATATTTTTTTAGGCCTAGCTGATTCTTTTTCATCATCTGTAATCACATACCTGTAATATCGTCGTTAAAGTCCTGCATGGTATATGAGCATCGAAAATAGGTTCATTTGCATTCAAGAGAATGTTTCCCGAATCACAGAGCACCATTTAGGACTATTACAAAGCTATTACCGTAGGTTTCTACCGCTCTTTCCCTCTCATTGACTTCACACTGCATACAGACTTGGTATTCACAACCGTGCCTGGCCACTTTCCTCTCTTGATCGCACAAAAACACAGGGGGAGAGGCGAGGCAAGGACATTGATCACAACGCAACAGCAGCACAACGAGCTGGAGGATGAAGACCATTCTCCATAACTACACCACAGCGTGATATGGGAAAACAACTGAACACCCCCCCCACCCCACAAGGTGTTTGAGTCTTATTCAAGTGCGTAACGCTAGTCTTTTGGACATCAACATTCTAATAAATACTTTTGATATACGCTACCGCAAAAAAAAAAAAACTAATTTGGTTGTGTTTATGAATGTCTTAGGTGACAGAATACGAAATAACAATTTATTTCAAAGAACACAATAGTATTTTCAATAGTTTATGTTACAGTATGTGCACAAATGAAAAACCACTAAAAACACCACAAATCAAGTGTTAAAATTCGTTAACCCTTAACCCATGAACCCTTATGCTTGAAATCACTAAAATACTACTTGACGTAATTGTTTCACTATGATCCTTCATCTCCTTTCCCAAGTATGGGTCTCAAACTTCTAAAACAGTTTGTCCTAGAAACAAAGCGTTCTCCACACGAATGGTGCCACCATGCTGATCGCATAGATATAATTATAATTTCCCGAGGATTTTCAGAGGCTGAGCAACACTGATCTGAAGTCAACTTTTAAGTCAATTTGACCTTCACCGTTGACCTTTGCGCTAGAGACAGATGGTATTCTGTTAGTAAAGCGCTATCCATGATGAGCAAAAGCATCTAAGTATATTTTCCCTTAGAGGCCAAGGGACAGTGATCTGGTCGGGCTAAAAATGAGCAAAACATTTCATAAAATGTCATAAAATGTCATTTTAGGTGACCAAAAATATTTGGACAAATTCACTATGTGTTTTAAAGTAGTCAAAAGCTTAATATTTGGTCCCATATTCCTAGCACAAAATGATGTTGGATGCATTTGCTGCTTGTTTTGGTTGTGTTTCAGATTATTTTGGACGCTACCATAATTACGGATAGGGAATAATGGACTGAGAAAGTTAAAGATGAACAAATATCACACCCCCCAAAAATGCTAACCTCCCCCCGTTAATATAATGCTGAGAGGTTAGCATGTCTTGGAGTATGATATTTCTGCGTCTGTAACTTTCTCACTCATCATTATTCACGATTCATTCAGGACTATCCGTAATCATGGAGGCATCCACATTAACGTAGAAGTGTTTAGTAACATATCATATGCTTATTTACAATAAAAGTGACTCCAAAATGACACAATACATGATACACCATTCATTTATATTGGGCACAAAATCATCTGAAACACAACCAAAAACAAAACAGCAAATGAATCCAACATCATTTTGATGACTATGACGGTGGCACGTTGGCCAGGTCGCAATTGTAAATGAGAACTTGTTCTCAACTTGCTTACCTGGTTAAATAAAGGTGAAATAAAATAAATAAATAAAAACGTTGAAAGTCACTAAGCTCTTCAGTCAGGGCCATTCTACTGCCAATGTTTGTCTATGGAGATTGCATGGCTGTGTGCTCGATTTTATACACCTGTCAGCAATAGGTGTGGCTGAAGTAGCCGAATCCACTAATTTGAAGGGGTTTCCAAATACTTATGTATATATAGTGTATCATGACTATCAGTCATGACCAGGGTTGGAAATTGCGGGTAGATTATTATTTATTTTTTCAAATGCGGGTAGATTTTGTCATTGGGGGATAAGAATGTATATTTCACTAGCCACGTGAGCGGGGTGGTCACGCAGAGCATTTGGGAACATAAACAAAAAAATCAATCCAAAGCCCACATGTAGAAGTTGGTCAAATTGAAAGAAAGGCTACTATAAAGTGTAAATTTGTCCTCGTGTTTCTTGTTACATCGTTTTGTTCACATGCTACAGTAGGTTGTTTTCAATGTTCATTTGAGTTCGATGAAACTGTCTTGATTTTTTTTTCATCACAAACAAGCCAGTGCCCAAGTTACCACGGTAACGCTCGGTCCCTTAAAGGGCAGACAGAAAATTTGTCTGACCTAATGATTGTGCTTGATAGAGCTTGGATCACTCCCAGACACTTTTATTCACTAAATTTTAATCATTGCTCTCCTAGATGTATTTGTGTGCTTCTACATTTCTACTTAGGAGCACATCATGTAATCATTGTACAAAATGGCAGCGTAGAGCCATGGCATATTTCGAGTTTAAATAGATTATTACTGTGCTTTGAGTGTTGTGCATGGAATCAAAGTAATTCTGTCCAGAAGTTAGATTTTAAAATAGAGCTCAAGGGGCCATTTTTAAGAGTTGACTAAGTGATTTAGAAACTGCAGAATCTGCTAATTTCTGATACAATATTGACATCAAAACTTCTTACACGCTTGTGACTCGGTAGGAGACTTTCTCTGTGTCAATTCCAAGCTGCGCTCTTCATCAGATTCTTCATATACATTTTTTTATCAATTGATAATATTCTCACCCATCAGACTATTATCAATTGAATCTAGTATTTTGTATATTTATTGTAAACGTGCAATTAGTTTCGATACAGTTTAGGTCTAGTTTCAATCCTCAGCTGCCAAAGCTGACTGTCAGGGAAAGACTGGCGGTGAATGAGTGGATGTGGGGGGGGGGGTGACCTCTTAAAACTGCTTACAACCCAAATTCTGTTTGTGATATTAAGATTCTAACAATGACAGTGTGTTACATAGACTTACTTAGGAAATGTCAAGAGCAGGGGCGGACATGGGGGGGGGTAAACAGCTGAGGGATACCGGTGGCTGGAGAAATGTAACCAATCTGAAATTCATAGACAGGGGTATGGATGCAAGGAACTGACCATCTGTGAGATCAGAATCAACCAAAAATGGATGGAAGCCAGCAAATGATCACGAAGCAAAACAGACAGGAAAAAAGCTCACTGCATTCCAACTCAATATCTGCACAATCTGACCAAAATATTGGGCCGTTTGCCTAGTATAGAGCAGCCAATCAGAGCATAGCATGTGCAACGTCAATGAGCAAGAAACCCACCCAAGCAATGAGTCACACCAAATCAATAAGTATGTACTCGTTTCTTATCGATTCCGATTGGATAAGGTGACGTGTCCCCCGCATTGTTTGAGCATTGAACAACAAAGCACTGTGATCTATTTCTCTCTCTCTCTCTCTCTCTCTCTCTCCCTGCAGGACTCTCGGTTCGCTCAGCTGGTCGGCCGTCTGGTGTGTTATGAAACCCTCTCCGCTAGAGTCCCACATGTCCAAAAGTGGCAGGATTCAGAAAACAAAGCGCACATGTCCACCATCGCCTCTGCTGTGGCTAGGAGACACAGCCTCTTCACAGAACATGATTTACCGACCACGCGTCCCAAAGAACATTCCAGAGTAGACCACGCGGTGTGCTATCTCAGCCGTACAGAGATGGGATGAATCCGTTTGCCTCCGCTCCCATGGAGTTGACCTGACGTCTTACTGCCTGTTCCTGACATGGGCTGTCAGATGGCTGAGGGCCCGTAGCACCAGGCAGGATGGACGGGTTTCCCTGTTTGTTTCAACTTGACAAAAGGCTGATTCCTCTCAGCTTAGTGTCTTGTCCTCCCCCTGTCTATAGCCCAACCCGGTTGAGTGAAGCAGTCTAGCAGGCAGAGGAGGCAGGCGGCCCTCCAATCCCACAGAGCCTTGTAAATACGTCTCTGTCCTGGGATCCAGAGAGAGACGGAGAGGAGGGAGGGAGGACCCCAGCTCTGGATGTCAGATTCTCCCTGTTGTCCTCACCTTCTAACCCGGATAACCATCAAAACACCAGAGGCATTCTTCATCCTGACCTGTGGTGCACCGTGAAGACAGCGGAAGTGCACTCCACAGGTACAACCTGTCCATGACACACTACATCTTCACCAGAATGACTATGGAATGTGTCCCAAATGGTACCCCATTGCCTACACGTTTTGCAGTGCACTATGTAGGGAACAGGGTGCCATTGGGACAAATCATGAAAAACATTTCCGCAAATACTTCCAACTGATGTAAAACACATTGTCAAATAAAGCAGTTTAATTATTATTGCTTTCGGCTCTAAAGTCTTAGAAAAGAGTGTGCAGCGACATTACTGGATAACGACCCCTCTAATGGCAAGACGCCACCATCATTACTTCTCGAAAGCGGTCCAAAACACGTGGTAACGGTCACCGGAGTGTCACAAACATCAGCCGTCTGCGTTTGAAGTAAATCCTTAGGAGAGCTATCGGTTGCCTCACTAATCCTGGGCCTGAAAGCTGGGGAGCGGAGGGACCAACAGGACATCAGGACAAGTTCTTGACAGAGAGGGGGGATGAGAGAGAGAGAGAGAGAGAGAGGTGGGGGGGAGGGGGGTAAGGAGTGAGGGAGAGCGAGGAGGGAAAGTGCCCATCCTCTCCATATGAGACTCAGTTACTGTCTGTTACCATGTGTCCACTCGAGAGGCCCCCGTTCTCTCCAATCTGTTTCTGATACATTTTGAAGGCATTCTTTATGCTTACGACCTTCACTATGAATTATTGCGTTAAAACCTAAAACCTTTCCTCCATAACTACGCATGTTCAGTTTATTGTGGGGAGTAAGTGCCTTCCTCAGAGACAGACAGCAACGATGACTCACTCACTTTAATATATGATGTCAAAGCACCTCCGCAGGGTGGATGAGTTTAGGCACTTTCTCAATTCCCTTTGTGAGTAATTAGGCTACATTTACCTTAAGCACACACCAATATAACTGGAGGAGGAGAGGCAATGAGGGCTTTAAAAAACAGCATACCTCCTTTAATGGTTCATCGGTCACACAGACCAAGTGCGCGTCCCAAATGGCACCCTATGCTATGTTAAAGTGCAATACTTTTCACCAGGGTCCATAGGGCTCTGATCAACAGTAGTGGACTATGTAGGGCTGTGGGCCCTGTTCAAAAGAAGTGCACTATGTAGGGAATAGACTACAACTGTACCAAGCTGAGACAGTGGAGGAGCTCAGGGTTGAGATACGAGCTCAATATTGTGTGTGCATAGATGGCCTATAACACTCAATAAGAAACACAATCACATAGTATTGTTTTCATACAGACAACATTGATCTACAGCTGATGCCATAATACACACATAATGGTTGTATTCATTAGTGCACACTGTAGCAAAATGTTTTGCAACAAAAACGAGAGTTTCTTATTTGACAAATTCAGGTTGGTCCCTCTCTGTTTCGGCCTGTTTAATTCCGTTTGGTTACTTGTGAATACACCCAGGTCCAGCCTATCAAGGTTACAAATGTCCTAATATAATTTGGAAAAATGAATCACTTTGAGCCAGTCACTTTGAGCCAATCGTCACTAACATTTGTCTTTTTAATCATTCTCAAATTGGCTTCAATTGAATTTTCCTCAAAGTTTTAATTTTCACACTCTGTCATTGATTATAAAGGCAAAGCACATGATTTTAATCAGAACATTTTTACTGAGGCCAGTACAAAGAAGGCAGAAGGCAAAAATGTGGCAAAAGCAAGAAGAATTCCACTTGGATCCATCTAGGCAAAAACTGTACATGTACACTGACTACTAATCTAACCTAGAGAACCATTCCATATGTCTAGCTATTGAGGTGGCCAGGTGTTATTAAGAGGTACAGTGTTGAAAAATGAAGCCGATTTAAAATCCACCCATGAATTACAATAACAAATCAACAGATTGACATGCACTGGCAACTCCAATAATGGTTGTTCCACACTGTTCACTTTACTACGAAAACTATCTACACATTATGTTTTAATTGACTACGGCAGTGTACTACTACACCAAACACAGTGTTTGCCTGACAACTGAGACAGGGGGGCACACAGACCATGCATGTGTCCCAAATGGCACCCTATCCCCTATGGGCCCTGGTTAAAGGTAGTGCACTATATAGGGAATAGGGTGCCATTTGGAACGCATCCCTCAGTCAGTATGTCTCTGAGCAGAGCCAGACAGGCTCATTGTCTCCTTGTCGTCTAGCTGCACTGCTGCTTTGTTTCATCTGCCCTCCTCCAGAAACACCCTCTCATTGGCTGAGACGGTGGTTTCCCATGGCAACGCATCGACAAAGAAAAACAGGTCAAGCCCCGCCTCCTCCCTCTGAGATAAAGCATTGAGTTAGAGACTCAGCCTCCTCACAAACACATACCACTGTGAGGATTTTATATTATCACTGATAAATGTTATATGGACTTGCCCCAAAAAAAGGGAGGGTTTAAGGGGGTCTCGGATCAGACACAGGCCCGGCCCACGACACAACCCAGTCGCTGATGTGAACCCCTGATTGGGTAATGAACAGAGCGCTGCCAGACCAAATTGGTTTGCATTCGGTCCTGGAGGCAGCACAGTGTCTAATCCTTTACCCAGAACACACTGGGTTGAAGACAGTAAACATCTCCTAAATATATCCCCATTGATCCCCACGAAATCACAATTTTTCTATTGCAGTGTTTTCAAATGCTACATTAGGAGACAGAGCAAGCACCCTGATTTCTCAAATATGCCTGATGCTCGAAGAAAAAAACTTATCGTGTGTAGAGTAAATGTTGAGGGAATGATAGCTAATGTTTCTGAATACTCCATTCTGCAGTCTGCAGTATATCACTCAGAGGTAAATCTTTCAGACATCGCATGTCATACGGGCTGAGAGACAAGGTTGGCTCAAGAATGAATACCACAAAAAACGGACCAAGTGACCATATGACCAAACCAGACATTATTGTCCCAAGGGCGGCTTTAGAACAAGGTCCCTACTAAAGCCAAGAATAGTATAGTACAAGATGTTAAGTAAGAAATCATTGTCGTTTGGACATGCTCTGGCTGCAGCATGTGTGCTTTCTCAAAGCAAAATATTCAGGTCTTGAACTTACAACCAAATGAGAGCCCTACAGTAGGATCAAGGGCAAATCTATTCTTGCTTCTCAAATATTTCACATTATTAAAACAATGATGAACGTTCTTTGTTTTACCAGAGGGATAATAAAATATGACAAGACAGTCAAATGAAACGTTGAGACATCCTTACCGATACTGATTATTGGAGGACCAAAAAAAAGCAGATACAGATTAATCGGACGATTTTTACATGTATTTATATTTTATATATATATAATAATAATAATAACAATTACAACAATACTGAATTAAAACTTTTATTTTAACTCAATATAATACAGAAATAAAGTCAATTTAGTCTCATAAATAATGAAACATGTTCAATTTGGTTTAAATAATGCAAAAGAACAGTGTTGGAGAAGAAAGTAAAAGTATAATATGTGCCATGTAAAAAAAGCTAACGTTTAAGTTCCATGCTCATGTAACAGTATAGCTTCCGTCCCTCTCCTCGCCCCAACCTGGGACCTTCTGCACACATCAACAACTGACACCCACGAAGCATCGTTACCCATCATTCCACCAAAGCCACGGCCCTTGCAGAGCAAAGGGAACCACTACTTCAAGGCCTCAGTGCGAGTGACATCACCGATTGAGACACTATTAGTGCGCACCATCGCTAACTAGCCATTTCACGTCAGTTACACTCAGTACATGAGAACATATATATATATATATTTTTTTACCTTTATTTTACTAGGCAAGTCAGTTAAGAACAAATTCTTATTTTCAATGACGGCCTAGGAACAGTGGGTTAACTGCCTGTTCAGGGGTAGAACGACAGATTTATACCTTGTCAGCTCAAGGATTCAAACTTGCAACCTTTCGGTTACTAGTCCAACGCTCTAACCACTAGGCTACCCTGAAAGCTGGTGGTTTGTTTTAACATGAGCCTTCAATATTCCCAGTTAAGAAGTTTTAGGTTGTAGTTATTATAGGACTATTTCTCTCTATACCATTTGTATTTCATATACCTTTGGCTATTGGATGTTCTTATAGGCACTATAGTATTGCCAGCCTAATCTCGGGAGTTGATAGGCTTGAAGTCATAAACAGTGCTGTGCTTCAAGCATTGCGAAGAGCTGCTGGCAAACGCAAGAAAGTGCTGTTTGAATGAATGCTTACGAGCCTGCTGCTGCCTACCACCGCTCAGTCAGACTGCTCTTTCAAATATCAAATCATAGACTTAATTATAATATAATAAACACACAGAAATCCGAGCCTTAGGTCATTAATATGGTCAAATCCGGAAACGATCATTTCGAAAACAAAACGTTTATTCTTTCAGTGAAATACGGAACCGTTCCATATTTTATCGAATGGCTGGCATCCCTAAGTCTAAATATTGCTGTTACATTGCACAACCTTCAATGCTATGTCATAATTATGTAAAATTCTGGCAAATTAATTACGGTCTTTGTTAGGAAGAAATGGTCCTCACACAGTTCGCAACGAGCAAGGCGGCCCAAAACTGTTGCATATACCCTGACTCTGCTTGCCCCGAACGCAAGAGAAGTGACACAATTTCCCTAGTTAATATTGCCTGCTAACATGAATTTCTTTTAACTAAACATGCAGGTTTAAAAATATATACTTGTGTATTGATTTTAAGAAAGGCATTGATGTTTATGGTTCGGTACATTGGTGCAACAATGGTGTTTTTTTTCACGAAAGCGCTTTTGTTAAATCATCACCCGTTTGGCGAAGTAGGCTGTGATTCGATGATAAATTAAGTTAACCTAGTAATATCGTCAACCATGTATAGTTAACAAGTGATTATGTTAAGATTGATTGTTTTTTATAAGATAAGTTTAATGCTAGCTAGCAACTAAACTCCTTGCTCTACTCGCGTAACAGATGGTCAGCCTGCCACGCAGTCTCCTCGTGGATTGCAATGTAATCGGCCATAATCGGCGTCCAAAAATGCCGATTACCGATTGTTATTAATTGGTCGACCTCTAGTTTCCATACCAGGCGGTAATGCAACCGGTCAGGATGCTCTCCATGGTGCAGCTGTGGAACTTTTTGAGGACCTGGGGACCCATGGTACATGCCACCTCGACAGCCACCTCGACAGCTCTGTTGATATTACTGTAAAACAGTATACCTGTGTCTCAAATGGCACCCCATTCCCTATATAGTGCACTACTTTTTCAAAATGTTCCACTACCAAGGACACATGTGAGCTGGAACACATACACCCAGCAGAAAGTCTCTAAGGATTTGATCAGGGATGCTATTTATGCTGTATCTGTAGCCAGCCAGCCAGCCTGGAACGGAAGCCAATGTCACAGCTGCCAATCCTTCACTGACTGTCTCACCCCAGCCTGCCAGACCTTCTCACCCCCGCCACCCAGAAGAATACCCAGCTAGGCCGCTAACCCCTAACCACTAGCCTCAGAGCCCCAGGAGGCAAAACACTGACACACTGTCAAGCCAATTCAGACTGAGGAAAAACGGAGAAAAAAAACACTGGTCAACGCCACTAACTATCACTTAACTACCACATCCTAATGTGCTTTTAACAGCCAGACTAACGCACATGCTGACAAGATCAATGCCTTTGAGGTTTTGCTGGTTTCTGCAAGTACTGCAAGTACTAAATACCAGCCAATATTTACCATTAAGTCTTAATCAAGATACAACCTGGCATTAGAGAGAGAAAAATATTGTATGCACCACTTGGTTGGGTGTCTTTGCAGACTATTGGTTGCTTGCTCCTCAGTGGTACAAATGTTGTCTATTAGAAAATGTTCTCTGGGAGAATGAATACGCAGTGTATTATCCTCACGCTGCCATTAATGAATTGTGACGAACCCCCTTTGCCTTACAAAACAACGAAACAATGCCAGTGAAATGGCTACAATCCCTTTTTATCAAGCAGCGTTTATTTTCCTGGAAAGAGCAAGGACTCAAGAAAGAGGCAATAGGCTGAGCGACGGGGAGGGATAAGCATCTGGTATGAAAACACGTTCTGGCTCAGACGAGAAATACATGCAAATGACGGGTCATAACAAATTAAAGGCATGATTACATCTCATAGAACTCAGGCGAAAGAAAAGTCCCTGGGGCAGAGAGAGAGAGAGAAAGGGAGAGAGAGAAAGAGAGAGAGAGAGAGAGAGAGGGAGGGAGAGGGAGAGAGAGAGAGAGAGAGAGAGAGGGAGGGAGAGGAGAGAGAGAGAGAGAGAGAGGGAGGGAGAGGAGAGAGCGGGAGAGAGAGAGAGAGAGAGAGAGAGAGAGAGAGAGAGAGAGAGAGAGAGAGAGGGCGAGAGGGAGGGAGAGGAGAGAGAGAGAGAGAGAGAGAGAGAGAGAGAGAGAGAGAGAGAGAGGAGAGAGCGGGAGAGAGAGGGAGAGCGAGAGAGGGAGAGAGGGAGAGAGAGAGAGAGGGAGAGAGAGAAAGAGAGAGAGGGAGAGAGAGAGAGAGAGAGAGAGAGAGAGGGAGAGGAGAGAGAGAGAGAGAGAGAGAGGGAGGGAGAGGAGAGAGCGGGAGAGAGAGAGAGAGAGAGAGAGAGAGAGAGAGAGAGAGAGGAGAGAGCGGGAGAGAGAGAGAGAGCGAGAGAGGGAGAGAGGGAGAGAGAGAGAGAGGGCGAGAGAGAGAGAGAGCGAGAGAGAGAGAGAGCGAGAGAGGGAGAGGGAGAGAGAGAGAGAGAGAGAGAGAGCTGTGTTGGTCCTGGCTGCCCTTTCCCCAGCTCTCTCTCCCTCCTTCCCTCCAAATCACATAAACTGCTCTCCCCCTTCTCGCTGTCTTTCTCTCTGCCTCTCTCCACGGTGACAGATGGTCGCCATGCCAGACCTTGACACACATCTCTGAGGAAGTCAACGATCCATCAACAGGTCTTCGCCCCTCATTTATGCAGAGAAGAGGAGGGGAAATTGACAGGAGAGAAATAAACAGAGAGGAGAGGAGGAGTGCAGCAGGGGATGGAGCTGGATGGGAGAGAGGACAGGAAAAATAGGAAAGGGGGATGAGGAAATGATCAATGTCCCACCAGGAGGCCCAGTATTACCCTAGGCTACTGAATCTCAGCAACAGTGTCGGATCAACACAAGGGAGAACAGGAGAGGAGAGAGGGCCAGCCTCACTAGTGTTGCAAACCTCCTCAAAGAGCTCCAACACAACAAAAAACATGGCGGGGGGCCATAGACTGAGGGCTTTCCTGCCTGTCCTGTGGTTCCTGAAGATATGGAGACATGCTAAAACCCTATGGGTCTCCTCTTCTGGGTCGTCTTCATTATGGCACACTGTAGCAAAATGTTTTGCAACGAAAGAGGAAAAATAGTGTTTCTAAGTTCAGGTATTACCCTCCCCTGTTTCAATCAGTTTTTTTTCTTTGTTTGGTGCCTAATAAAGTCAACCCTGCCATGAACCAGCACAATCAATGATGGATGCTAGACACGTGTGCACTGGCCCGGGTTCTGAGGCTGGAGTAGGCTCCCCGATATGGATTACTACTTGAATTGCACCCTATTTCCTATGTAGTGCACTACTTTTGACCAGGGCCTGTAGGGAATAGGGTGCACTACGTAGGTAATAGGGTACCATTTGGAACGTAGAGGAGCACATTGTCTCCCACAGTAAGGAACAAGTGAAAATCTCAGTGTGGGTGCTTATCAGCGATCGATTATGCAAAAATGGGAATCGAAATGCAACCTGGTCTTTGGGAAATCGGGCTGGTAATTCATGAAGACAAACTTGCAGTCAATGACAGAGGTGCTGAGGAGTATCAGGAGATCACGTTCATCTCGGGAGCACATGATCAGAGGGAAAAGTCCCCCTTCATCTGCAGCTTGAAAAGCTCCCCTTAGTTCTCCTTTGTTCCCCTTAAGGAGACATTATTTCCTAAAAGTCTTAATGATGAAAGGCCTATGTATGTTATGTTGTAAATGTGAACATGAATTATGCCACTATTTCAGATTACTCTGACGTTTTTCTTACGCTGTACCCAATGACTTATGAAAACTGGCCGGGTAGGCCGATGTCCTCATTGTGGTTTTACAGAGGTGTTCAATACGTTTTATGTACACACTTTATTTGAATATTTCTGAAATGTATATTGTTATATTTGGTAGCACTTATTTGTTTCCCCTCGACTCCAGACACAGGTCTACATAAGGGTGCTCATTTTTTTTTAAATCACAAAAGTCCTGACGAAGGCCGTGAGGCCGAAACATAAAGCCTATTAAAGAGTAGTGAAACCATCAAGAGCAGTGAAGCCATCAAGAGCAGTGTGCGGCTTTCTCACCCCCCCCCCCACCCCCCACCCCTTAATGAGACGTAAAATAGTCAACGTCTGATAAACAGAGTACCCTATGGGGCCCTGTTCAACTGCAGTGCATAATAAAGGGAATGGAGGGTGACATTCTGGACACAGAGAGTGTTACGCTTCCCTGCCTGAGCTCTATGGTCCTGAGAACGCTGCTGCTCCGCGGAGAATCAAGCACCTGAGTTTTAACAATCGCTGTTCGGCATGGCTGGCTATTTATATCCTACAGCGCATCAATTTGTAAGAACCGACGCTGGGGAAGAGAAGCAGGTATAGAGAGTCCACATTTCATTTTGCAATAGACATGGAACAGGACAAGAAGAGCGGCAGAACCAGGTAACAAAAACGACATACGACAATTAATGCTGAAGCAAGGGGAACAAACTCGGGAACAGACAGATATAGGGGAGGTCATGAAAGCAGGTCGATAGAGTCCAGGTGAGTCCAATGAAATCGCTGATGCACGTGGCGAGGGAAACAGGTGTGCGTAATGATATGCGTCAGGAGTGCGTCGCGTCCGGGTGAGATCCACAGAAAGAGAACTGCTCCTTAAAGTAACTAACTTTGGCCTTCCGGATAGCCTGAGTGCACTTATTTCTCATTTGCCTGAACGAGAGCCAGTCAGCCTGAGCATGTGTGTTCCGAGCCTTTCGCCAAATGTTATTGAGGGGGAGTAACCAGATCACGGTCGAACCAGGGGCTGAAGCTGTTTTTTAATCCCCATTTTCTTTATAGGGGCATTGTTTGTTAAAACCTGTTAAGGTTAGGCAGAATACTGCCCCCTTTGAAGGAATTGCGTGCCCATAGTAAACTGAAAAGAAATCTGTCCAAAATTGCTAATATATGCATATAATAATTATTATTGGATAGAAAACACTCTAAAGCTTCTAAACCCGTTTCAATTATGTCTGTAAGTATAGCAGAACTCACAGGGCAGCCAATCTTCCAAACTATTTCTCTCATCAGGAAAGTTGGGCCAAATTTGACGTCATCGCCCCCACCCTTCCCAACCAGCTATGGATCTGGAGACACTTTCTATGTCTTCCACTAGATGTCCTCATTCAGTACAGCGTTTAATTGTGCAAATCCTGCAAACTTTGACCCTTTGCGAAGCGAAAGAGTGGACGTCGCGAAAAAACACATGGGGGTCTTTGTTCCAGCTTGCCTCAGAAGAAGCACGATTGTCTAGTAGACTTGAGAATAGTTTTGTACATTTAAAACATCCTAAAGCTTGATTCTGCACTTAGTTTGACCAGTTTAGTCGACATATAATATGTAATTTTGAAGTTTTGATGCGCAACCCCTCGAATTTTGGCTGCATTTCAGCCGGAATTTGTCGCGTTTGATAACAGAAAGACACACGACTTGAAACCAAACGCTCTTTTGGGTAATAAGTATGAGTCCTTCCACTACTTCTGATCGAAGACCATCAAAGGTAAGGGAATATTTATGTGGTAATTTTGTGTTTCTGCTTGACTCCAACATAGCGGAGAAATATTGCTAATGTCTGAGCGCCGTCTCAGATTATTGAAAAATGAACGATTTCTGTAACGTTAAAAATAAATGTGACAAAGCGATTGCATTAAGAAGGAGTGTATCTTTCTAACTATATGTAGAACATGTATATTTAGTCAAAGTTTATGATGTGTATTGCTGTTATCTGGCGTTATCTGGCGGAGTTATCGAAAATTCTCCGGACATTTTTGTAGCATTTTTTGAACGTGGCGTCAATGTAAACAGAGATTTATGGATATAAATGGCATATTATTGAAAAAAACATAAATGTACTGTGTAACATGTCCTATTACTGTCATCTGATGAAGATTTTCAAAAGGTTAGTGATTTTTTTTATTTTTATCCTGCGTTTGTGATTGCATCTTTTGTACGACAAAATGGCTATATATTGGCTGTGTCTTTGGTGGTGGTTTGACATAAATATGTGTTTTCGCCGTAAAACATTTTAGAAATCTGACTCACTGGGTAGATGAACAAGGTGTTTATCTTTCATTTGAGCTATTGGACTTGTTAATGTGTGGAGGTTAAATATTTCTAAGAATATTTTTGCATTCTGTGCGCCACTTTTTGAGTTGAGGGGGTGTGGGGGGGTGCCCTTGGGGAACCTGTAGCGTGAAGAAGAATTACCACTGAAAATATTTAAAAAAGAAGGTCCAAGCGTCTTCGCCAGAGGGGATCAAGCTGATTTTATACCAATTTCCGGAGAGGCCAGGTCATGAAGGAAGGCTTGCTAATACATTTATTTTAGCAAGCGTGTATGACAAATCAGGACAGGTTGTTTAACTGAGCAGCCATGACAAACACAGGCTGTAAAACTGATGCATATCTGTATACCCGTTCATGTGAAATCCATAGAATTTATTTCAATTGACTGATTTCCTTATATGAGCTGTAACTCAGTAAAATCTTTGAAATTGTTGCATGTTGTTGCATGCAAACTAAGAATCAGTTCTCTGAAAAATAGTTGGAATTGCTAGAATGTCCTATACTCTATACTGTTAACAATCTACCGAAACACTTTATTCACACATTTCATGTGTTCCAAATTGCAACCTTGTCCCTATATAGTGCACTACTTTTTACCAAAGACCTATGGGCTCAGGTCAAAAGTTGTGCACTAAATAGGGACTAGGTTGCCATTGAGGACGAGTACTTTGTTGTGGTGAGTCAGGAGGATACCTTGTCGGTAGCCATCATTTCAAAAGCCTTTCCTTCAACTATCCGTCAAAAGGAATGGGGCAAACTTCATTTTGAGAAGAGGACAACAGAATATACTTCACCTGAGTAAGCAGCTCCCGTAAATCTCTGAACATTGAGTCAGCTCCAGATAAAAGCGAAGCCTAAAAAAAGTCCCTTGCCCTCTTTAATCTAGGAAGCTAGACAACGGAGGCTGTCACCCATCTTTAATGAAACAACAGAAAGACTATAAAAGCCCATGTCAGACAAACAGACAGAGGGAACTGAAATGACGCTCTTGCCTCTGACAGACTCTAAACAAGTCACCGGTGGACCAAACACAGCAGACAATCGACACACACACACACAGTACAAAGACACACACACACACACACAGTACAAAGACACACACACACACACACACACACACACACAGTACAAAGACACACACACACACACACACACACAGTACAAAGACACACACACACACACACACACACACACACACAGTACAAAGACACACACACACACACAGTACAAAGACACACACACACAGTACAAAGACACACACACACACACATACAGTACAAAGACACACACACACACAGTACAAAGACACACACACACACAGTACAAAGACACACACACACACACACACACACACACACACAGTACAAAGACACACACACACACAGTACAAAGACACACACACACACACAGTACAAAGACACAAACACACAGTACAAAGACACACACACACACACACACAGTACAAAGACACATACACACAGAGTACAAAGACACACACAAAGGCAGGAAATTAAAGTCCTTAATCTGCTAAACTCATCTCCATAAATACCAGTCTTGGTTGCTTCTCCAGTGCTGAAACTTCTTGCCCAGCATGCCACTTTGATGTGTCCAAAAAACAGATGTTCAGTTGTGAGTCGTCTCATTACTATCCTACCCTACCACAACCACAGTCAAACTCACCAATAGGCAATTACCAATAGCCTATCACTGACGGACTCCATCTCTCTCCATCAGACTCGCTCACTCACACACACACACACACACACACACACACACACACACACACACACACACACACACACGCACACTAACGTCAATACACACACACGCTCACACACAAAGGGGCTGGTGGATGTGTGTGTGTGAGTGTGACAGGAGGGCCACACATGATCCAATTAAATCAGGATCTGGCTGATTCCCACAAGAGCCTCCCTCTCCCTCTCCTTCCCTGGGAGACTAGCATTACATACCCGTGTTGTACTGTAGCACATGGACTGGAGGTGATCAAAACCTCCCTCCGAAATGGCACCCTATTCCCTATTACAGTGCTCTATTTCTGACCAGGGCCCATACAAAAGCAGTGCGCCATACAGGGAATGAGATCAACAGGACCTGACTGACTGGAACCTATTGAGTCGGGATGTGGGGAATCGAGTCCATGTGTCACTAAAGCCATTGGTGTTTTATATGAGTGGAGGAGAAAGCGATTGAGAGGAGAGAAAATGATCATCTGAGAACCAGAGCAAGTCTCCGTTAATGACAATATGAGGTCATACACATGGGCCGCAAATCAAAACGGAGAAGCACTTTAGGCCATTAGCTCGGTGTTAATGGCGTGTCTGCATGTCTGTCTGTCTGTCTGTCTGTCTGTCTGTCTGTCTGTCTGTCTGTGTGTGTGTGTGTGTGTGTGTGTGTGTGTGTGTGTGTGTGTGTGTGTGTGTGTGTGTGTGTGTGTGTGTGTGGGCGTGGTTTAGTAATGACTCCTGCGGACACCGGGCGCGGTAATGCACCTCTGAGCGCCACAGGGAAAGCCCTGAAAATGGAAATGACCGGTGACATTCTCAGACATGGAGCATTGCCCACCCAGCGTTAGCACACACGAAGACAAGCTAGCAGCATGGGTGGATACACATCGTTTACCACGTGCTCCGTCTCATCCGCACACGCACGCATGCATGCATGAACGAAGAAACAGACACACACGAACGCGCACACATGCTGGCCCGCACAAACGCTCACACACACACTCACACAGAGCCATTGTCCGCCATATTCGTGCCAAGCACGCACAGCTCCTTCAGTGCAGAAACCAAGGGTAATTGTAAAATAATGTGAAAGCACTCGAAAATAACACGATAATAATGATTGTTTGTTGTTTTGTTGATGTTTGTTTAGAGTTACTCTGGTTTGTCAAAAAATTTGCAAAAGTTGTGCCCCGGTCTTTAGATGTTTACAGAAGCCACCCGCCAGCCTGTGATTATAAATTGAAGGCGAAAGGAATGAATGAAAATCAATGAAACGCCACAGTGTGCCACATAAAAACGGAGTTTCAAAGCTTTCGAGTCCAACGTGCAGAGAGAGAGAGAGACAGAGAGAGAGAGGAGAGAGAGAGAGAGAGAGAGAGACAGAGAGAGAGGAGAGAGAGAGGAGAGAGAGAGAGAGAGAGACAGAGAGAGAGGAGAGAGAAAGAGGGATGGATGGCTACTGCCACATGGCTTCCATTTCTCATCATGCTGTCTGTCTTCATCACAGCATCCCCAGATGCAGAGCCCTTTGTAAGCCTTACTGTTCACTTCCCTTTCTTACTTTTATTCAAACCTTTATTTAACTAGGCAAGTCAGTTGAGAACAAATTCTTAATCACGACGACGGCCTAGGAACGAACAGTGGGTTAACTGCCTTGTTCAGGGGCAGAGCGACAGATTTTCTCCTTGTCAGCTCGGGGATTCGATCGAGCAACCTTGCGGTTACCAGTCCAGCGCTCTAACCACTAGGATACCTTCCGCCCCAGTATTTCCTCAACAGATGGAGCACACACATCTTCCAAGCTAACATACATCATATGCAGAATTCAATTCAAGACGAGACACTGACAGAGTTCCTACAGACTTGTCATCATACTCGACAAAGCTTCTTAATGTCTTTGCAGCTGATGTTTTTTGGAATAGGATCAGGTCGAAGCCATTGTAGGTGTTTTTTAAGTAGTGTGTGTCCTTCAAAAAAACATGATTTAGCCATAAAAATAAATTCTCTCCTTTAAACCAGACTCTGGTACCAGACCTCCCTCCGGTACTATTTCCCAGTGTGTTCAGACTAGTATAGCAAAGAGAGCTCATTGCCTGTCCACGATATTCTATTGATCTATTATACCGTACTGGATGTCCTGTGTGGCGCATGGCATGGTAGCAACACCACCCTATTAATATACAAGGGTTGTTCAATGTTTTCCTGCTCCCTCTCTCCAAGCCAAGCATGGGGGGGCTACCACAGCGTCCCAAATGGCACCCTGTCCCCTGGCCGAAAGTAGTGCACTACATAGTGAACAAGGAGACTTTTAGGAGGCAGGCCTACATTCCTGGGATCCTAGAAAAGAGAAAGGAAAAGCCCTTCCACCATGTGTCATGTCTTCTCCAAGCCTCCAACTTTCCAAATGAATTTCCTTTAATACCGATCTATGAGAGGAAACATGGGAGGAGAAACGAGTCAAATTGTACCAGAGAATTTCCATGTAAAAAGCCCCATGGGCACTAACATGTGAAGTTTATAAGAGAACATCCATTTTTTTTGTAAAATGGAACCTAAGTCTCTCTCTCTCTCTCTCTCTCTCTCTCTCTCTCTCAAGGCTTGGATTTATGGTCGAACAGGGGGCTTAGAAAACTTCTACCAGAAAAAGTATCACAAAGGTATCGGAAATACATCAAAACACAATCATGTTTCAGTAAAGACCCCTGCCAACTAACATCAACACATATTTAGTTTTTCAGAAATGATTTGCCTTCCGTAACTTTAAGAAATATTGCCTCGTGTCTTGTCATTCTGTTACCAAAAACTCACATATCTTTAGCATATTTTCTAACCTCTCTCCAAGTCAAATTAGACCTACCAATTAGTCAGCGTTTTTACTGATAAAAATGTGGTTTATGACTTATCAAGTGAATTGGTAACAGAAGGACCAAAACATCTCTAACAGAATGACTGCGACGAAATTGGCTACAACGAGAATTGTCCTCCCTTCCAATTGTCTACTGTTATGTTCAGCTCAATGTTTTCTTTCTCTTCTCTCCCTTTCCGGTGGCCAAAGCAACTTAAAATCTAAAACCAACCTGTTCCACACGTTTGTACAAGTAGAGAACACCAGACTTAAGAGTGGAGTACAGTATAATTGACTGTATTGTACTGTACTCTACTGTACTCAAATCTTCCCTACAGTGCTGTGTTGAACTGTACTGTACTGTGCTCTATTATGCTGAACAGACTAAATTTGGGGGCGGAGTGCATTAGAATATTAGCCAGTGTGTCGAATACTAACTTACCTACTAACCTACCTATTTAGGATTCATCCCCTACTGTAGTTCAACAGCCGAAAGAGATTTTTTTTCAAACTCAAGGTGTCATATCATAGCCGACACAGCCTTATTTCTACATCCATCTTTGAATCTTAATTCCGAGTACATATTTAACAGAGTTTCTGGGAAACTGAGGCTACCGTCGTTCTGTTACCGTCTGCACGGCTCTTCAGTGTGTTTTTGTAAAAAGTTACTGCGTGGCTTGTTTAATTTTCAAATCAATGGGCCATTGTTTGGCATACTTTTAAAGTGAACAAAAAAAAGAATCAGTCTCAGCGAGACTCAGCATCATTCTCTTACTTTGGAATTGCCCACCAACATCGCCAGGGCTTTACTACTGCTACTAAATCCACCCTGACACCCTGTGTCACGCTGTTCCATAAAGACAGAATATGGATTCCAGAGACTGTGGAAAATTGAGGACATTTTGACAGCCTGGTGGCGGACGGACAGACAGACTGACGGACAGACCGGCCACATGGCTGACTGACTGACTGTCTATCTGTCGGGCTAGCTGTACGTCTGGCTAGCTGTCTGTCGGGCTGTTTATCTGACTGACGGACTGCTGACAAACCCGACTGACTGCTCCCTTCAAGGGCCCCAGCAATTAACGCAGCACAAACACTGACCTCTATCACTCGTGATCAGCTGTGGGGTGGAGCCTTGTGAAGCAATACGTGGGGACGGGTGGATACAGCCATGGCCAGGGACCTGAGCTCATCCAGAGGGAATCAGACTCTTAGGGAAGGCAGCTCAGGGAAGGGCGACTAGCTACAGACTGAGGCGGCTGCCAAGAACACACGCAACTCCGTCCCCATCCATCTCTCCCTCTAACGCCACCATTTAGAAAGGCCAGGCAGTGGCCTGGTCAGGGGAGGATGGATCATAGTCATGGCTGGAATGGAATGAATGGAATGGTCTCCAACTGATGGAATCCATGTGTTTGACAACGTTTCATTCCGAACGTTCCGGCCATGACAATGAGAACGGTCCTCCGATTTTTCACGTGCCACCAGCCACCACTGACACCAGCCCACCCTGTGTCAAGGAACCCACATACGCGAGGAAGAGGGGGGAGGTGGGTGAGTGCCTTGGGTATCAACTGAAATCTGTACTACTGTACGTAATGAGACAATGACAGCCAACTATCAGAGCCACTTTGTGTTACACTATCCAGCCTTGTCAAAAACAGGAAATAGGGACTTGGGCTCTCATTTAAGCTTGTTAATGGGAGCTGGAAGTGAGAGGCATATAGCATGTAATTACATCTATGTAGATGAGATGGAGAGTGAGTGGGGAGCGTAACGGGGCGATGATCCGTGTGTCTGTGTGTCTGTTGGGTAATATACTGTACACTCAGTATATCAAACATTAGGAACACCTTCCTAATATTGAGTTGCCCCCCGCCCTTTCGCCCTGAGAATAGCCTCAATTCATCAGGGCACGGGCTCCGCAAGGTGTTGAAAGCGTTCCACAGGGCTGCTGGCCCATGTTGACTCCGTTCAAAGGCCCTTACACATTTTGTCTTGCCCATTCCTCCTCTGAAAGGTACACACACACACACGCACACACACAATCCATGATTCAACTGGCTTAAACATCCCTATTTAACCCGTCTCCTCCTAATTCATCTACACTGATTTTGAAGTGGCTTTAACGAGTGACATCAATAAGGGATCATCGCTTTCGCCTGGATTTCACCTGGTCAGTCGATGTCATGGAAATATCAGGTGTCCTTAACGCTTAGTACA